>NC_092054.1:51347852-51495352 GCF_003086295.3 Arachis hypogaea
TCTCTTCTCTCCCCCCTTTTCTTTCTCTCTCAACCTTCTCTCTCTCTTATTTTGGAGAAAAGAGGGGGAGAGAGAGAAGAGGGATATAGAGTGAGAGAAGGTTGAGAGAGAAAGAGAAAAGAGAGAAAGGAAGGAAGGAAAGAAAGAGGAGAAAGAGAGAGAGAAATAAGGAAAGGGGGGGAGAGAAATAGGAGAGAGAAAAGAAAAAAAAGGAGAGAGAGAGAGAGAGAAAGAGGAAGAGAGAGAGAGAGAGAAACAAAATGGGAGAGAGAGAGAGAAAAGAGGAAGAGAGAGAGAAACAAAATAGGAGAGAGAGAGAGAGAGAGAGATGGGGAAGGGAGGGAGAGCAAGGGAGAGGGGAGAAAAAGGAAAGACATGGAGAGAGAGCGAGAGAAAAAAGAGAGAGAGAGGAGGGTAAGAAAGAGGAGAAGGAGAGAGAGAGGAAGAAAGAGGGGAGAGAGAGAGGAGGGAGAGGAGAGAGAGAGAGAAAAAAAGGGAGAGCGAGGAAAATAAGGGAGAGAGAGAGAGAGAGAGAGAGAGAGAGAAGAAGAAGAGAGAAGGGACGAGAGAGAGAGAGAAAGAGAGAGAGAGAGAAAGACGAAGAGAGATGGGAGGGGAGAGAGGGGAGGGAGAGAGAGAGAGAAAGAAAGGGGAATAGAGAGGAAGAGAGAGGAGAGGGAGAAAGAGGAGGAGAGAGAGAGGAAGAGAGACGGGAAGGGAGAGGGAGAGTGAGAGAGGGAAAGGAGAGAGAGAAGAGAGAGAGAGAGATAAGAAGAGAGACGGAGAGAGAGAGAGAGAGAGAGAGAGGAGAGATGAGAGAGAGAGGATGGAGAGAGAGAGGGGAAAAGAGAGAGAGAAGGGAGAGAGGGGGGAAAAAGAGGAGAGAGAGAGGAAGTGAGACGGGAAGGGAAAGGGAGAGAGAGAGGCAAAGGAGAGAGAGAGAGAGAAAGAGAGATGGGAGGGAGAGAGAGAGAGGAGGGAGAGGAGAGAGAGAGAGGAGAGGAAAAAAGAGGAGAGAGAGAGGAGAGAGGAGATAGGAGAGAGAGGATGGAGAGAGAGAGGAGAGAGAGGAGGGAGACAAAGAGGAGAGAGATAGAGAGGAGGGAGAGAAGAGAGAGAGGAGAGGAAAAAAGAGGAGAGAGAGAGAGAGAGAGAGAGAGAGAGGAGAGAGAGAATGGAGAGAGAGAGAGAGAGGGGAGAGAGAGGAGGGAGACAAAGAGGAGAGAGATAGAGAGGAGGGGGAAAGAGAGAGAGAAGGGAGAGAGGGGGGAGAAAGAGGAGAGAGAAAGGAAAGAGGGGGAGAAAGTGGAGAGAGAGAGGAAGAAGAGAGAGAAAGTGAAAGGAGAGAGAGAGAGGGGGTAGGAGAGAGAGAGGAGAGAGAGAGAGGAGAAGGGAGAGAGAATGGGAAAATAGGGAGAGAGAGTGGGTGGAGAGAGAGAGAGAGAGAGAGAGGAAGGGGGAGAGAGAGAGGGGAAGGGAGAGAAAAGGGGAGAGAGAGGAAGGAGAGAGAGAGAGAGGAAGGGAAGAGAGGGAGAGAGAAGGGAGAGAGTGTGGGAAAGGGGGGAGAGAGAGAGAGAGAGGAAGGGGAGAAAGAGGGGGAGAGAAAGAGGGGAAGGGGAGAGAAAGAGGAGGGAGAGAGAGAGGGGGTAGGAGAGAGAGAGGAGAGAGAGAGAATGGGAAAAGGGGGAGAGAGAGAGAGAGAGAGAGAGAGAGAGAGAGGAGGGTAGGAGAGAGAGAGGGGAAGGGAGAGAAAAGGGGAGAGAGAGAGAGAGAGGAAGGAGAGAGAGAGAGAGAAAGAGAGAGGAAAGGAAGAGAGGGAGAGAGAGGGTGTGAAAACTAGTTTTAGGCATAAACCAGTTTAAACTGGTTTTTTTAATTAAAACCAGTTTTATTTTTATGAACTGGTTTAAACTGGTGCACTGTATTATAAACTGGTTTAAAACCAGTTTCTTATATGACAAAGCAGTTTGGTTCAGTTTCTAAACCATTTAAAATGGTTTAGTGCAGTTTCAGTTCAGTTTATGGAAAAACTGAACTATGCACACCCCTACTTTTAATTATCAATACTCATAACCATTTGAATCCGCCTGACTGAGATTTACAAGATAACCATAGCTTGCTTCAAGCCGATAATCTCCGTGGGATCGACCCTTACTCATGTAAGGTATTACTTGGACGACCCAGTGCACTTGCTGGTTAGTTGTGCGGAGTTGTGAAAAGTGTGAATCACAATTTCCCACACTAGTATACCAGAAACCTAAGCCTCCGTTCTCTAATTTTTCAAAATAATACCAACTCAAATCTCGTAAGACCTTTCCCATGTTTTAATACCCGATATTAAGCCCAAGAGTCTTAATTAGGTGTCATAGAAGTACACAAACATGTTGGAAAAGTGAAATAGTTTAAAAACAAAGTTTAAGTTATAGAACAGGGCGTGTGCGTACGCACAGGGGTGTGCGTGCACATGCCCAAGAGGATTTTAAAAACGTGTGCGTGCGCATAGGGGTGTGTGTACGCACAAGTACAACTTTTCATAATTCTTCTCCCTCGCACAAGCTGTGCTAGCGCCCCAACAGACCGCCTTTCCCAATGTGTGCATGCGCATAGGTTGTAAAACTCCATTGATTATATGTGCGCACAAGCTGTGCTAGCGCTCTAAACAGTAAGCCTTCCCCTTCGTGTGCGTACGCACAGGTCTGTACGTGCGTACAGGTTTAAATTTTCATAGGGGTGTGCGTGCGCACAAGGCTGTGTGTGCGCACATACCAGAAATCACAAAATTCTGTAAATTTGCAGAATTTCAGATTTTGACACCAAACTTTGAACGATCATAACTTCTTCTACAAAAATATAAATTTTACAAACTTTATATCAATTTGAAGATTTTTCTATGGAATTTAATTCTAAACAAATTTCAACAACTTTTGAAAACTGAGGCACAAGTTATGACCCATCAAAGTTTACTAAAAATCAGTTTTTAGCAAATTGCATAAATTTCTCAATTCCTTGCAACACAACCAAAACCAATTCAAACCATTCCAAACTCAATTTCCCATCATAACTCACCCTTTGTATCAAACTCCACCATTCATACCAACTTTTTCTCAACCTTTCTCTTCAACATCATTTTTTTCAAAATTAACAGCATATCTCATCAAAAGAGTCAAAACTCATTAATTCATTATGCATCATATCTCAACCAACCAAACAATCAATATAATCCAATCCTATCATATGGGTCACTAGCCGAAGTGTCTATGAATATTATATATTACATAAAGAAAACCGAAACCATATCTTGGCCGATTCCCAATATGAACCAAAACCCCAATTAAGCACAATTTGAGCTTTCAACCACAATCCAAGCTACCAATCAACTCCAATCAAGCACAAACAATCACCAACAAGCTCCAATACTCATGCTAATATCACATATTTCACATAAATCAAAACCTAATACTTACAATTTATCAATTTACTAGGGTTCTTGAGAATCCTACCTCATCCACTGAAATTTGGGCTAGAACCCAACATTTTCTCACTAAGGAGTAGCACCTAAACAACCAAAACACAAACTTCCACTTAATCAAAAACCCTAGGATTTGAAACTTTGGAGAGAAGAGCTGAGAAGATTCTGTGATTTTCTTACCAGTTTCTTGGGTGGGTTTCATAGAGCTCTTCGCAAGGAAGCGTGGCCGCAAACGGTGCAGCGATTGGAGCTCTGTAGCTCAAGATATGAGCTTGAGAAGATGATAGTGAATAGTGTCAATGGGGGTTTCTTCTCCTCCTCCCCTTTCAGCTGGTGTGTGTGTGTGTTTAAGTGTTGTGTGTTGAATTAGGTTCACTAATGGACCTATTTATATGTTAGGCTTGGGCCCAACTTGGGCACGGTTCAACCCGTTAGCATTTTTAGCACGTTTGGCCTAACTTTGGACCAAACCTTTAAAATTAACGTCCGATTTTCCATTTCTAATATTTTTCTAAGATTTTTGACTGTTTTCAGTATTTCTCGCATAGTACCGGGTAGACTTGAATCGGTTCAACTACCGGTTCGCAGTTTTTCTCAGTTTTTCACAGAAAATACATTTTCTGACTCAGAAAAACCTACTGAATCCAAAAATCATATTTAAATCCTCAAATTCTCATTCTAAATTTTTGGAACCTAATTTGGACAATATTAATTATTTACTTAATCGGTTAATTAGCCGCGTTTCTTACAGGTGGCTCTTCTAACCCATCCCCTCAGACTCCGATGCAATCTAGTCCAAATTTGTAATATTCATATTTTTCCAACCCTTTTGGATTAGATGCTATCGACCTCACTGAAGATGACATTAAAAATCGTAGACAAGATAGTATTTAACATTGGCAATGGAAAGAATATGAGATGTTGATCAGTACATGGTTGAATGTTTCAACTGACTCTATAGTTGGTACCAACTAAAAGGGAGAAACATTTTGGAGTCAAATTCACAATTATTGTGTGGAATTCAGCTCCAACATAAAAAGGGGGGCAATTGAATGTAAGAAACGAAGGTATAAGATCAACAAGAAAGTTGCACAATTTGCCAGTTGCTACGATCAAGCTAGTCGAAATATAAGGACTGGTTCGAATGCTGATGATATAAAGGAGTTGACCTATAAATTTTATTTCACAAATTATGGTAAAAAATTTACTTTTGAGAGGCATTGGAATATGCTTCGTTTGGAGTAAAAATGGAGAAGCCAACTACCTACACAGAGTGGAGGCTCAAAGAGAACCAAAGTTAGTGCATATGGAGCATACTCATCATCATCAAATCCAGAAACGCCGTTGGCTGACGGAACCGGTGTGGAATCTCCCATTCGCCCACAAGGATTAAAGAAGAGCAAGAGAAAGGATAAGAAAAAAAGCACAAATGTCTAAAGATCTTAGCGAAAAGAAATAATCCGTTGCTAAGAAACTATCTTTTGTGAAAGATATTAAGAATGTTAGAGAAAAGGAATAATGGATAGAAAAAAGAAAGAGAAGAGGAGAGGGAACATAGAGAAAAGATGATGGCAATCAAAGAAAAAGAGTTACAGATTCAAGCAATGATGAAAGAACAAGAATTGCAAATTCAGAAGTATATTAAAGAAATGGAGATAAATGTAAAGGAAAGGAAAATGGAAAGGATGGCTAAAGAAAGGGAAAGAGAAATGGACATGCAAATACTTAAAGCTGACATGTCTACAATGGGTGAAAAACAACGAGCTCTTCATGAGATTGTATGTCAGAAAATAATCAATAAGTGGTTTACTTAATGGTTCCTTGTATTTGTAGAGTTAAGTAGTATATTTTTATTTTTATTGCATATTACTGGTATGTGATGTAGTCTGTTTTATTCATTTTTTATGTAACTTTTTAAATTAGTCAATATTATTTTTCCATTATTGTTTATGAAAGTGACCGTTGCAAAACTAGCCGTTTTAAACTTAGACAAGAAAAAGATAGTCGTTAAGTAGCCGTTGAAAGTTGCCGTTTTAAACTTAGACAAGAAAAAACTAGCCGTTAAGTAACCGTTGCAAAACTAGCCGTTGAGAAGTAGCTACTTGTTGCGAAAACACTTATAAATATCAACTATCAATGATTCAGCAACTCCACTCCAAATCTGGTTTCTCACCTTAAAAGAATACTAAAAAGAATCTCAAGCTATTGCTAGAAATTTTGATGATATGTTTAATGAGGCTTTTATGGTAAAAGAAGATGGCGGAAGGTCGTGGTTTTCCTGACATGTTGGGTAGCATTGACTGCATGCATTGGCAATGAAAAAATTATCTAAATGTGTGAAAAGGTATGTACATGAGTGGTTATTGTAAAGTTGTAACTATAATACTTGAGGTTGTAGTATCTTCAAACCTTTGGATATGGCATGCGTTCTTTAGAGTTTCTGGTTTAAATAATGATATCAACGTGTTAAATCGTTCACCAGTGTTCATTCAATGATATTCTAAATGACCGTGCTCCGGAGGTAAACTATACTATTAATGGTAATAACTGTACTATGATATATTATTTAGCAGATAGTATTTATCCTGAATGGGCTGTATTTGTCAGATCAATCTCAAAACCACAAGGGGAGAAACGACGCAAGTTACTTGCATAATACCAAGAAGGGCAAAGAAAAGATGTAGAGCGAGCATTCAAAGTGTTGCAAGCATGCTTTGCAATTATACGTGGTCCAGCGCGCTTTTGGAAAAAGAAGAAACTTGCAAACATAAAACGAGCTTGTATTATATTGCATAATATGATTGTTGAGGATGAAAGAGACACTTATGTAGGAAATTTTGCTCAAGACTTAGAATGTGACGATGTCGAAAACGGCTTATCACAACCTCAGCCAGGAGAGGAAAATTTTGCACCATACCATCAATTTCTCCAAAGAAATGCACAACTTTAAAATAGGCAGTAGCATTGACAGTTGAAAGAGGATTTGATTAAACACATATGGCAATTTCATAATACTTGTCGTTAACTATAGAGCTTAACTATGCTTTTTTTATATTAAATAATTTTACAAATTAGTATAATCTCGTACTATATATTGTGTATTATTTTATTTATGATTTTTTAATATTAATATTTTTTAACAGTGAATTGTTTTTGAATTTATGAATTAAAAAATTATTAAAAAATAGTAATTATATTAATTTTAATAATTGATTAATTAAATGGAACCACAATAAGAACTAAAGTTAGTTCCTCCTAATGAAAAAGTGAGAAATACTTTGAGTTCCTATTTATTGTTTATGATACAAAAATTTAATGTGTAATTTTTTTATGACAAGTGAGTCATAAATAAAAATTAGAATGAGTTTTCTACTGAAGAATGAGTCTTAGCTCACTACTAGAAAATTAATTATTACAGATGGATATTTCCGACGGATTTTATCCCACGGAAATACAAACAGAATTTTAGAGGAATTTTTTGTCGGAAAACAAAAAAAATGAATTAGCATAAATTACAGACGGAAAAAAATCCGTTTATAATTCTGTCAGAAAAATTAATTTTTTTTTGTGGGAAATAATTACAGACGGAAAATTTGTCTGTAATTAAATAGCAAAACGCTGCATTTTATTAAATTATTACAGACAAAAAATCCGTCTGTAATTTAAAATTTTTCGTCGGAAAATATTAGATTAAACCTAATTCTACCCCACTCTTTCGAGCTCCATTCACACTCCACTCAACTAAAACGAGCTTCTTCCTCTCTCCTTCCACGAGCTTCTTCTTCCGCCGCTGCCGCCGCCGCTTGCATCGCATCTCCTCATCGCACGAGTTTTAGTCACATCCAATTCCTCGTGCTCCTTTTCCTACCCCTTCGCTTCATACACCTCCGCCAATTTCGCTCCCGGAGCCTCCCCCTCATCCCCACGCGCTTCTCCTTGACACAAGGATTTATACCGGTTCGGATTTCCACAAAATAATTTCGTTGTTAGTATAGTCCAAACCAATAGTCAATCCTTAAATCAAATTAAATTTGATTTGTCACAAGTAACAAACCCCAATAAAATTAACCGGAGTATTTGGACTCCGGGTCATCTCACGAGGAATTACAATGAAGTGTATGATTATTGGCTATGAAGGGGACAAAGGGTTTTGTTTATAAGGGGCGGAAAATAAATGACAAGAAAAGTAAATCGTGCAAGTATTTAAAGAAGACAAGTAAATAAGAGAAAGTAAGTAATAAAAAGAGAGACATTCATGGCAAGGATTGAGATCATAGGCTTTTTATCCTAGTCATACAATGATCAATTCATCTTATTTAGTCAACTCCAACAAATGGAAGAAGGTATCATGTCATCTTCACATAGGGAGAATGTCAAACAAGACTAATTAATCATGTCACAAATATAAACAAGAATTTATCATATTACGTCATCTCCAACATTGGAAGAAGGTATCATATTATCTTCCATGAGAGAAAGTCTAATAAGACTAGCTAATCTTAATCCAAAAGTCCTAATCAACTTACTAATTAAATTAGCAAAAGATTAGCGTCAATGGAAACAATATTAGCTAACAATTCTAGATCACCAACATAAGTTGGGTTTTCATGACTCAAGATTGCCTAATTACTCTTTCCAAGCCAAGAATGCTCAAAATTTACTCTAAGATCCAACCAAGCATTTTATCAAACACTTGGAAGGCATAAAAGGAAAGCATAGTAAAATTGCAAGGAATATAAATCTACACTACTTAATTGCAAGGAATTAAACAACAATAAAGCAAATCAATGATAAAAGAGCATGAATCATAAATTGCATTGAAAGAGAAATAGAAGAACAAAAGTGCATCAACATAAAAGTAGAGAATTACATGAATGAAAGACAAAATTAGAGAGAGAAAGAGTAGAGGGACAAGAAATTGTAAAGGAAAAAGTAAATCAAAGCATGAACTAAACCTAGATCTAAGAAATTCTAATCCTAATTCTAGAGAGAAGAGGGAGCTTCTCTCTCTAGAAACTAAACTACATGATGCTAACACTTCAAAACAATTGCTCCCCCTTTGCTTGGACTTCAATTCTGCATGAAATAGCATTAGAAATGAGTTGGGCTGGCCCAAAGTGCTTCAGAAATTGCTGGGGGCGATTTCACTTTAGTGGACCACGTGCTCAATCGGCGCGCACGCGTACATGGCGCGTGCGCACCCCTTGACGTGAAGCAACATATAGAAAATTTTATATCATTTCGAAGCCCCAGATGTTAGCTTTCCAACGCAACTGGAACCGCCTCATTTGGACCTCTGTAGCTCAAGTTATGGTTGATTGAGTGCCAGGAGGTCAAGCTTGACAGCTTTGCGGTTCCTTCATTTCTTCATGAGTTCTCCCACTTTGCATGTTTTTCTCCTCACTTCTTCCATCCAATACTTACCTTATGAACCTGAAATCACTCAACAAACACATCAAGGCATCGAATAGAATTAAAGTGGATTAAAATCACCAATTTAAGGGCCTAAAAAGCATGTTTTTATACTTAAGCACAATTCAAGGGAGAATTACAAAACCATGCTATTTCATTGAATAAATGTGGGAAAAGATGATAAAATCTCCCAAATTAAGCACAAGATAAACCACAAAATTGGGATTTATCACTCCTCCTCCTTTGGCCACCATCGGCGTTTTTCTTCCACCTCTTCACCACCGTGTCCAACATCGTCATCCGTGAGATTCTCCTCGGAGCAACCACCAGGCTCCCCCGGACAACACTCCACGACTATAAAGAGGTATACTCTGATTTTATAATTATGTTGCTTAGGGCTCAATTTTTCTGTGCCAATTTTAGGTTTATCAATTTTTCTTTGCAGTTTCCATCTTCTCAAAACAATTTAGGGTTTTATTACAGAGACAGAGATGGCAAGCTTTCTGTGAAGGAACTCCAATCCTCTGATTCCATTAGATGAATATATGAATATTCGTTTGTTGTTATTGATTTTTTTTATAAGTCTAAGTTATAATTAATTTCCATTAGATGGACGGTTTTTAAGTTTCTTATTGGTTTTCTTAGCCAACCATACATCTATCTTGGTTTGGCGCCATTGATAGTGATTGAGTGTGATCTAAGTGTTAAAATTATGGATCCGATTCAATTGTTATTCACCTCGTTCTTCTTGTGCTAATAAGATTTTGGTGCTTTTCATTTAGTTAGGTCGGAACTTTGCAGAGCATACTCTTTCGGTGCGGTTGACCTCAGCTGGAAGACCGGCAGTTTCGGTTCACTCTGTGGCAGCAGTAATACCTCTGCACTCCGTGATGAAGTATATATTTGAATGCATCAAATTTTCTGTCTCCAAAAAATTGAATCTTATAATCTTTATATTGGTGCTGATTTGGTAATTCATAAAGTATGTGCTTTGAATCTTATAATCTTATAATCTTATAATCTTTTTGTGGAATACTCAATTTTTTTATTTATTTATTGTCACAGGCTGCTCTCAAGGCTGGCAAACAAACACAGGATGGGAGAGATGAGGAAATCACAGCCCTTCGTGTGGAAATTCAGGTAATTTTTGAAAAAAGCATGCATTTCTTTCCATAGTTATATTAATATATATATGGTTTACTCTGTTATTCGATGTGAAGTTATAGCTATCTTCTTTTCTTTATAAGAATCTAAAAGATGATGCAGCAGCAGCTTTTGAACAACAGCAAGAAGCTTTCGATTGCATCTCTTGTGTATGGTTCTTTTTGTTCTTGATTATTTTCATGCCTTTAAGAAGTGTTTGATGTTGTGGTTGTAGTTCGGAGTAAAAAATTTCATTCATTGTATGGTAGATATGATATCATTAAAATTGAACCTTTTCTTGTTGCATGTCATAATAAACGACTAGGTTGTGGTTTGGTCAATGGCAGTTTTAAATTTTGGTTGGTTTTGACTTTGAAGTTTCAATCTTTCCCTTGTTTTTGGATTTTGATCTCTGCCTCCAAAGGAGAAGAAAAGGTGAGTTTCTCTTCCATTTTTTCATTTTGCTTCTGAGTTTCTAACTCAATTTTGTTTCAATAGAATTTAATTTTCTGAATCATATGACAATAAAACTTGCTTTTTGAGCATATATATTACTTATTTGAAAATTCATAAACTGATTTTGTAGAATTGAATTTATGTGTGGAACTCAGCAATTATAATCTTGGTCTATGTATTCCACAAGTATGCTTCATGGAAGAATTACGGGGTCAAAACTCGGAATTTGAGTTCAGGTGCGGCTTCTTGTTTCCTTTACGGTTTGGATATATAGCAAGTTGAGCTTTTCGTAGCTGGAGCGCTTCAAAAGTTGTATTTACAAATAGTTATAGCCAAATGACAAAAGCTTTTTACAAAATTTTCTCTAATGCTACTTTTTCACGCTTTTTTAACGGCGTTGCTTTCACTATCTGTGGTGTTTTAATGGATTATTTGATGGTTTAATCCCTTACTTAGGATCTGAATTATGTGACTGTCCACTTCAATTCAGTTCTCTTCTTTGAAAAGGTGTTCCTTTTGGGCTAATAAGAACAATTTCTAATTGAGATTAGTTGCATAGAACGAATCTTAATTAATATTTTATCTATATATTTTGAAGATAATTCTATTTTCTACCTTGCGTGTCTTATTCATATAACTTATACTATACTTCATTAATTGATATTAGTATTATTTGTACATCTGAATTGAATTAGGAATTATATATTGCTACAACATATTTCACTTACAAAACATACAATTCATGCATTAAGTTGATTCATATGCATGACACTTCTCTATGCTAACTAACATCAGTATATATGCAGATGCACATGCAATAATGTATCTATAGCGAGTATACATACATATCTGTATATATATGTATATATATATCTTTAATCATGAGATTGTGCTTATTTCTGAAGTGCTGGCACCTTTGCAGAGCATACTCTTTCGGTATAATATCATTGTTTATATTAATGTATATCTGAGTTTGATTTTTTATTTGCTTAATACTTACAATAATATTTATTCTTCAATTTTTCTTTTTATCTTTTTTATTTCTCCCTGAGATTGGATATCCATTATCAAACATGACTAATCTTTTTTCAATTATACTATATCTACACAAAAAATTTGTTGTCAAGCCTATCCTTCACTTCATCAAAGTAGTATAGTATGGCTAAAATGACAGTACTTGAATCTTTTTTATGCAGAAAAGAATGACTCTGCTGAAGCTCCTAGCTGAGAAAAAGTATCCTCTCATGTAATCTAAGGAAATATATAATTAGGAAGAATTTGCTTTTTTTCCTTGATTAAAATTGGAAACAGTAAAATAATTGAATAGACTAAAGCTGAGATGCAGATGTTAAGAGGCAATGTTCAAAAACTACAACTACAAAATTGGAATCTTGCTCAATCAAACACACACATGCTAGCAGTACATTTTACATCTTATACATTCATATTAATATCATTATTTTTACAGGGATAATAATTCTATCTAGTTGCTCTTGCATGAGCTTAATTTAGGAAGGGAAAGGGTGAGTTTATATATATATATATATAGAGAGAGAGAGAGACTGAAAATTTAAATTTTATTATCTTGCAATGATATAAACCTTTTGATGAAACTCATTTTCATATAAAAGCATTGCAACATGAACTTGTATAGAGGGCTGCTTTATTTAAAGGGACCAAGACCAACACTGAAGTTGTAGTGGTATGTTTCTAACATACAATTCTGAGCTTCATTTAGTTTTGTACCTTAGAAAATGTTACATGTTAGGAAAAGGTGGAACCGTCCCCAGAAGCTAGCTATCACAAACAGAGGAACATGAATAATAGAAGAAGATCCATTAGGCGTAGATGTAAATGCTTGCACGGTGCTCATTCTCTCCTACAAATTTAAATCTATCAAATGTTTCTTTTCTTACACTTGTTATTTAATGGTTCTTGACTTGTAATTTTTCAGCTACTCCTTCCCAAAGAATTCACCAAAAACTAGACAAAAGGACAAAGGGGAGCCTCTAGAAGAATTGTTTGAGATAGAGGATGGTAATTTTGTGGTGAATGTCTTTCATGAAATCAAGGCTTGTGGTGAATGTTATTTAATGTTTTGTGGCAGGATAGGGCATTTTGTTCCTTAAATTGACTAATTTCTTTTTGTCACTTGTGCATCATCTTCTATCAGCCAGAGCATCATATACTGAGTTTAGAATGAAGTTTGTAAATTCTAAGGTATGAATTTTGTATATTCCTGTAATTTGTGAAATCTGAAACATAATTTCTATGATTGTAGTATAGAATGAAGTTTGTTTATGAACTATATATTTGAATTGCTGAGATATTTTATTTGGAATTTGCATGCATATTCTTGTTCCTTCCTGTTCTTGTTATGACTTGATTTTGGCTCCTCCTTCTTGTCCTTGTCTGAGCAAGTATGGGGAGACCGAAGGAAGATTTTTCTTCCTGATTTAGGGTTAGAAATAGGTGGTGATATGAACCTAGCCGCTGGCATTCAGGTGGCACAATTGGCTCTTAAGCATCGGCAAAATAAGAAGCAGCAGCAAAGGATTATTGTCTTTGCTGGAAGGTACAAAAAAATGTCCCTTTCTGAAATATTTAATTCATTTGTTTGTAGCTATTTTCTCATCTAATTATCTCATTTCATGGTTTCTAAAGTCCTCTCAAGCATGAGAAGAAAGTATTGGAGATGATTGGAAGAAAGTTAAAAAAGAATAATGTTGCACTTGACATTGTCAATTTCAGCGAGGAAGATGAGGGGAAGACAGAGAAGCTGGAAGCACTCCTTGCAGCTGTGAACAATAATGATACCAACCGCATTGTTCATGTTCCAGCTGGTACAAATGCTCTTTCTGATGTGCTTATAAGATTTGTGAATTCAATTCATCTTATTTGATTTTTGTTTCTTACTTTTTAATAAGGATTCCCATTTGATCCAAGACTTCTTTGATATACATGTGAGTTATGGAATTTGTTTATTATCTGCTCGGCTTCTATCCAATTCTGTTTTGTTTTCTTCCAATTCTGATTGGAGTTTAGGGCTTTGGACTCTTGTGCTTTTTCTTTTAATCCTTTCCCCAATTATTTACTAGCTAACCAAATAGACATTGGCTCGTCCTTCATATATTTTCTTTGCCAAGCCCAAGTAGCAGAAATGGCATGCTTTAGATGGCTCTCGTGAAATATCTGTCATATTTATTCTGTCATCCTATTTTTTTGTGTTAGAGGATTCATTGTTGCTCTGACTCTTTTTTAATTCTTTCCTGTAGTACAATAACAAATTTGCTTTCCCTATTGAGAAGTAATTTTGTAACCTTGTTTTGTGGCAGCACACCTATTTTTACTAGCAATGGTGAAGGTGGAAGTGGATTTGCAGCTGCAGCTGGTGGTGTATCTGGATTTGAGTTCGGTGTGGATCCAAACTTGGACCCCGAGCTGGCTCTTGCTTTAAGAGTTTCAATGGAAGAAGAGAGAGTCAGGCAGGAAGCAGCTGCAGAAGAAGCTTCTAAACAAGAGAAGGGTGGTGAGTAGCAAGCTAGCTCATAAGATGCAACAATGACTGAGCGTACTAGTGCATCAGCTTCAGAAGCTGAGACAAAGACAAATGATATGATGGTTGGTGCTATTTGTTCTTTTAGGCAGATTTACTTTTCTGTTTCTTCCCCCAGAAGAATTCATGCACATATGGCTAATGGATGCTGATTCATGTCTATTTTTTTAAAAAGAATTCAGTTAATCTTTCTGTAATATATGTAAAATTGTGTAAAATTTAGTATGGTTGAACAATATATTGAGGATTATAGTTGATAATATACTTTTTATGTTTTGAATTATATTAACTTGCTTGTTTATAATAATTTTTTTTAGCTTTATAATACGATGAATTTATTTATTTTTTGTAATATTATAAATATTCGAATACAAATTAGAAAAAAATTTGTACTAAATTTATATTTATTTTGTATGAAAACAAGTTTATTTTGTAATTGGAAAAATAAAAAAAATTATTTTACTTTACTGACGGATTTTTTGTCTGTAATCAGAGTGTGAGATGATTTTTTAAGATTCAAATTACAGATGAAAAATCTGTCAGAAAATTTTTCTGTAATTACAGACGGAAAATTTGTCGAAAAATCTGTCTGTAAATTACAGACGGAAAATCCGTCGAAAAATCCGTCTGTTTGTCGAAAAAGCCGTCTATAATTACTGACGGAAAATCCATCGGAAAGTTTGTCGTCTTCGGGAAATGGATGGAGAATTTACAGAGGGAAAATCCATCGGTAACTAGTAAAAATCCGTCGGCAATTTTCCGACGGAAAAAATCCTTCAGTAAATAATTTCCGACGAGGCTTTTACAGAGGGACAAAATCCGTCGGTAATTTTGTCGATAACCAAAAATTCGTCTGTAATATAGACCAAATCTGTCTGTAAATCTGTCTGTATTAAACCATTTTCTAGTTGTGGCTCCACCATTACCATGCTGCTTCAATTTGGACGTTTTGTTCCTTCGGCATACTCAAGCTTCTGCCTTAGCTCTGGCGTTCATCGAACGCAAGTAGTGCTTCAGTGAGCAGATCCACCATCATCGTTCTCTGGCTTTCTGTTTCGGTTCTTTGTTCAACAGCTTCTCCGACGTCTATTGAACAGCTCATCCCTACACCATGAAAACAACATGAAACACATCACTTTTTTATTTCTTATTTAATAAATTTTCTTTAGTTTTATGTTAATTTTTTTATGTTTTGTTAAATTTCTTCAATTAAATTTGGACTGAAACCTTTGCTTTAATCTCTCTTTGGAAGACCCCGATTGACCACCCTGAGCTTGATCTAATCAAGCAACTTTCTTATATTTTGAAGCAGTTGCAGTATGGATAGTTAATCAATCACCCTGAGGTATTTTTTTCTTCTTCTTAATTTGTTCAATAAAAATTATTAGCTTACAATACTTTCTCTATCTAATATTAATATAAGATAATTGATATTATCTAACAACATTAATTATGGGTAGCCACACCAACAAAATTTTGAGTTCAACCAAAAAACTAACTACTTTTTAACTAATATTAATCAATATTTTTTTAAATTATGCTTTTATCATAAATTTAAATTTTAAATCTTAAACCTTAATTTCCAAACTATAAAATATAAATCCTAATTTTACATTTCAAAATTTCAATAATTTTATTATGGAGTCTTTAAAATTTTTGCTTAAAATTAAAATCGTCCTTATTATCGATGTTTTGTTTTCAAAAAGGTTCTTGACATCATAATTATACTTTTTAATCAAATTTATTTCTAATAAAAAATAATTATAATTTTTTAAAAATTTTCATATCTCTTTATTATTAGGGAGTCATTTACATAAAAACGTTTAAAACGTCTTTTTTTAAAGATATTTTTTAGTAATTAGAATTCAATACATAAAACTGATTAAACTGTGTTATTTTTTGTCAAAATTAAATCAAACAAATTGATTTGACAAAAAAATCGAGAACCAAATTTTAAATCGGTCTAAATTAATATTTTTTATATAGAAAATGACTACAATATCCTTATAAAAATTACTAAAATATTTTATTATATATATTAATTTTAAAAACCCTAAATTCTAACCTTCTCTTCTTTCTGTGCCGTCATAAGATTAAGATTTAAAGTTCTCAAAATTAGTATATATATAATAGGAGTATTTTATTCATTTTCTATAATAGGAATATTGTAGTTATTTTTTATAAAAAAAATATTAATTTAAACCGGTTTAAGATTTAATTCATTAAGTTTTCGATTAAATCGATTTATTCGATCTAATTATGACAGAAATAACACAGTTTAATCGATTACATATATTAAATTTTAATTGTTAAAAAAATATCTTTAAAAAAAGACGTTTTTAGGTGTCTTTATTTGAGTGACTCTCTTCCCACCAATCCTTAACATATCCCATCTATCTGAACCCAATCAGCCACCCTTTACATCCAGACAACAATGGTGACAGCAATGCCCATACTCGAGGGTGACTCGATGGGCTTAGGGGTGGCAAGCGGGGAAGCCCATCCCGCCCCGCCCCGCCTAACGGCGGGCTGGCGGGCCGGCGGGCTAAGCCCGCCAAATATCTTTTTTTTTTTACTTTTAATTATTAAATAATATATATAAAAGTATAAAAAAAATCTCTTCTATTTTTTATTTTTAACTATTATAATTTCTAAAAGTATAAACAAATTATAATTTTTATATTAAAAAACATTAAAGTCTTTGTAATTATAAATATCTAATAAACATAATTATAAACCAAGTTTTCATCTAAAACATAATTATAAATATTGTTCCCAAAGTAAAATAAATATAATCCAAAACATAATTATAAATAGTCTCTAAAACAAAATAAACATAATCCAAAACACTCAATTTTCATCTTCATTCTCTTGTAAGTTGGGTTGGGGAAAGTTGGGTTTTGGCAAAAAAAATTGTAAAAATACCCCTTGATAAAAAAAATACTAAGCCCGGTGGGGAAGCCCGCCCCGCCCCGCCAAAGCCCGCCAAAACCCGCGGTTTAAGCGGTGCGGGTTAGGCGGGCTTTTGCTATTTGGCGGTCCTAATTTTCCAGCCCAGCCCGCCTTTTTTGGCGGGTTACGCGGGCCGGCCCGGCGGATTTAGGCCCGTTTGCCACCCCTAGGTGGGCTCCAGCGACTCTCTCTCTCTCATGGTGATAAGTTCTCTTTCCTCTATGGATGCTACTATCTTCCTCTTTCCTCATTTTTTATTTCTTTTACCTCTTCTTCCACCATGTTTTTTTTTCCAATATGCTTCTCTCTGCCTTTTTTTTTCTTTTGTTCTTTTGTTGTTTTATTTTTTTTTTAATTTTATAATTTTTTATCAGGAACATTTTAGTTAAAAAATTATAATTTAAGTAAAAAGAAGTATCATTTTAAAAATAATCATAAAGTTAAGGATAATTTTAAAAGAAATAGTAGAAACAATTTTAATTTTAAATAGAAACTTAAAACCAAAAGAATATTTAACTCTTTTATTATATAAATATCAATTAATATTTAATAATGGGTCACATTATGGTACAAATTTAAATTTATAGATATTTTTATAATTCAGCTCTCCTTCCAACACATGTATTTTGTCTTTATGTTGGAAAAGCAGCTTGACAAACTTGGATGACTTAGAAAATTGGCGACTTAGTTAGATACAAAGAAAGAGAAGTCATTCATGTTAGACCTTTCTTTATAGGGTCCATCTAGTGTACAGATGTATTTTGGTACAGATTTACAGATTTTTGTTTTTATTTAGTTGTTTATTGATTTAAAAGCGTATCACTAAAAGTGTTGCTTAGAGAAAAAGTGTTACCCTTAATCGTTAACTTGGCTCTGATACCAATTTTTTAACATTCGACTTTTCTTTCTTTTTCGAAATTAATTCTTCATATTTTACTTCAAATAAGATTATAATTTGTATAGATTCAATTGGTGGTGCAAATTTATAATCTAAAGTATTGACCATTTCTATTATTTTTCTTGTGTGATTATTTATTATTAGTCCTTGATTTATTATTCTGATTTTTATAGTTTTTCAATCTTGTTTTAGTTTATAATATTCTTTTTTGCATGGATTATTGTATATAAAATTTTTTATCTGTTTGTCTTTTTCTTTAATATAATTTCTCAAATCCTCAAGAACTTCTTTTATTTCTACACTTTCTGTTGTTTCTAAATATCTTTTTAATTTTTCAACTTCATTCTCCATTTTTTCTTTCAACAGTTTTAATTCTTTTAAGTCATAATATGGTTTTCCAGGCATTTATAAATTTTTTAAGTTTAATTCCAACTTTTGTATATTTATTCTTATTTCTATCCTTTTTATTATAAGGTCATCAATTTCGATCTGAAGATTATTTAATTCCCTTTTATATTCCTTTATTTTACTTTTTAATTTTTCCGCCCTTTTTCTTTTTATTGTATTTTCTGGTTTTTCAATCTTTTTATGCTTCATTATTTATTTTAGAATTTCTGCAAACTCTATCATCGATTCATCACTATTTTCCAGAGTTTCTATTAATTTCTCTAGCTCTTCAACTTCTCTTTTCAACTTGTCATAAATTATTTTTAGAGCTTCAAATGCCCTTTGATTTATTCCAGAAAACTGTAAACAATTTAAACGATTTTCTCTTTCAAAGAGCTCTTGTTTCTTGTCTTGATTTATTGTCATAATTTAGTGTTTAGGGTTTCATTTAACTTTTCGACCTTTTTTGTTAATTCTTTTATTTCAGAATTTTCTTCTTTAATTTTTAACTTAGATAGACTTAAAGGGCTATTAATTTTAGATTCTCTTATTTGGAAATTCGATGAAACTAATTTTCCTGATGGTTCTTTTAATAATAGAACTGGGTTTTCAATAGCTTTATATTTTGGTATTTCTGTTTTTACAATTTTCTGAAATAATTCATCGACATAAATTCTTTCTCTGTTTTTAAATATTATACTATGATGGCTATTTGTTAAAGCATAATTTATTGCATATGTAATTGAAAATGGTTCATCGTCTTGTTCCATTAGATTCTTTCTGTGAAATTTATAAGCTAAACTTATAGATCTTCCAAGATTTTCAGTTGATAAAGGTATAGCATATCCAAGATGAGCATTGAATTTAACATTTACGTTTGCCAAGTTTCCATGAACAATTCCAATTATTTGATCTATTGGATCATCAGTAATTCTTTTGTCACAGATTGCTAAGCTTATTGGTGAATTAATTCCTTTCATATATGTAGATTTGATTAAGACTTGTATAGTACTAATATGAATCCATCCAATTTTAGATCTTTTTTGTTGATCCTTAATTTTCTCAATCTGTTTACTTAATTCTTCATCATTTATCAAAGCTATTTCAAGTTCTCCATTGGCGGATTTTATCTTTATAGGGGCTTCAAGTTGAATTTTTCCATAGTATATTATATTTTTTCTATTAAAAACTTCTTTTAAGAGATTTTGTTTATTAAAGTTTTCATTTGATTTGAGATTTAATTCTGTTTTTAGAACAGCCTGCTTTTCATTATCTAATAAAGCAGTTAATCTATAATAATCAGATTCTTCTGTTAATTCTAAACTTTCTAAATAATTCATAATTTAAAGATTAAGATGAAGATGTACCTTTCTGAAGAAAAACTTCCTTTATTTAGTATATTTTACATAAGGTGTTTTTATCTCCAGAGGGGAGATTGTAGATGCTAACTCCAGAGGGGAGTTTAGAATTATTTTTTCCCTAAGGGAATTCTTCCTCAGACTATAGAATCGCCTTGGCAGCTTCCTCCTTGCTCTCCTAGCATATGAGTGCTCTTAGCCTCCTGCTTTCTATTGTCTGATGCTTCTACAATTGCCTAAGCAACCTATTTATAATAGTTGGGTTTGATGGACAATTCCCATCCTTACCCTTCTTATGACGTCATTGCTTACGTCATTGCTTGTTCTTTTGCACCAGCTACATTGTTGGTGCTCTATGACCTAAGTGCTTACGTCACTATGCAATAATGTTGAGAGATGCTTCAGATGCACTGTCCTCCTCTTTTATCATGTGACCCTCAGATGCATTGTCTCCTTCCTTCATCATGTGAGTTGATTCCGTTTCATTATTGCTTTCTTCAGATATCTCTGAGGCACATAGCTGGCACTTGTGGTCTTCTCTGTCTTTTATTAAATAGCAGAGATTCCTCTTTATCCCTTCAGGGAGCTTTTCTAAAAGTCCAAATAAGTTGTAGAATGCTGATTCAAATTCCACCAAGAGTCTCATCTCTCTTTCTTTAATTTCATTTCTTTTACTGGACACAAGCAGAGTATTTCTACTTTTATAATTAATCCTTGTGTGAGATTCCTTCGTTATTTTTTGAGTTCTTTCAAAGACCCTTGCTAATGTGCTGGCTAACCTTCCTTCATGACTGTAAATCGTTAAATCTTGAATCTGATCAATTGGTTGAAAATTTCCTGGGAAGACGGACATGAATATTACTTGGTGTGCTGGAACCAAGCATTCTTCTTCTTCATTAAAAATAGGTTGACTATTTGTAAATTTTAGGGATATATCCCTTGGATTTACATTGTCAATCATATTTTTAAATCTCTTTACTGCATCAACGAATCCTGCAGGAAACTCACTAATAATTTTTAGATCATTAAAAATTAAAATTGTATCAATTAATCCGTATTGGAAAAACTGATAGGTGTCAGATGGGGAAGCATCTGGGAATATAACCAGCTTTGTTAGCTGTTCTTTGGCAATTGGATAATATCCCAAAATTGCCCTTTTTTCTTCAGTCCAATTCAGGACTATGTTAAGGGTTTCTCTGAGATTTGATCTACAGATCCTTTTCTTTTCCTTGATTTCAGCCCTTGTAGGAATGTTTCTTATTATCCCTGTTCTCTGGGTTTGAACTGGAGCTTTATCTGCTCTTTTTAAGGTTTGCTCTGGATGGAGAGCTTCATATTCCCTGAAGGATTCCTTTGCCTCTTCCAGTGTTAGAAACCCTCCTTTATGAATTATCTTTGATTGATGTGTGAATGGTGCTGCTTTTTTCCAGGTATCATGTAAGACCCAAGACCTTTGAAAAAGGGCTATCATTAGCTAATTTCAAATTCAGTGTTTCTGTAGCCTTAATTTCGGAAATTTCTTTATTAAAGAAAATTAAAGCAAGTTTTGATTTATTGAATTTGAAATAAATTGAGATTATCATCCAATTTTACAATTATTGGATTATTTTCTATATTCAGAGTATAAAGTTGGTAGTTGTGAAATAATAAGGATTTCTATATGATTTGAATTAAATAATTAATATTTTCAATATTAATACTGCTACTTTGGAAAATAAAAGATTTAATTATATTACTCCTAATTATTTGATTTGGATATTTTATTGAAAATAATTTGCAAAATTGGTGAGCAAATAGTATTTTCTATATGCAATTAGTGTTGGATTTAAAATTGGGTTTCAAGTACTATATTATTGCCAATTTTATGTGAAATTGCCAAATTACCCCTAATCCTAATTTTACTCAAAAACCCTAACCCTAAAACCCTACCCGATTACCTGTTGCTCCCCCCATGTCCCAGCAGCCAAACATACACGGTTTCCCCCTTTTCCCTTCCATGAAAGAAAGACATAGGAGCAGAAAGAGAGGAAGAGAAAGGAATCTGCGTCAGTGGCACTGGGAAGGCTTTCGCCTGTCATCATTGCGAGTCACCGTCCCTGAGCTGCAGCACGATGGAGCCAGCTTCGTCGCGCTGCCTCGGCCGTCTGTGCTATCGCCGCCACCGCTGGTTCACCTGGCGCCGCCGTCGAAGTTGAAGCACGGGGAGAGAGGGTTTGCGAGTGAGAAAGGGGTGATGGCCTGGATCTGCCGCGCCTAGTCTCTTCTGCGAAGTCACCGTCGTCGTCCAAGCCCGTCACCGCCACTCGCATCGTTGCCGTCTCTGCCCAGCGCCGCCGCAGATGATAGGTCGCTGGGAACCACCACTGAAGCCCGTGTAGTCATCATCCTTGTCAACAGCGAAAGAGGAGCAAGATGAATCCTTCTGTCTCAGTTGTTCTGGTCCGCTGAGAAAGGAAAGATGCTGCCTTTGTACTTCACGCGTCGCCGACGAGCACGGAGAAGAGGAGCGTGTCCGCGTCACTGCCGTTTGAGGGGCTGTGCTTGGCCGCCGTTGTACCACCCTGCTTCACCGTGACTGAGCTCTGCACTCCCTGCTCTTTGGGCTTGTGATGTTGTTGCGGAAATTGCTACAAGAAGAGGAACAGGCTGAGTCACCGTGCTTTGGGCCACCGGGAGTGGTTATGCGGCTTCCGGGATCACCGCCGGAGCTCCGGGCTGAGCTTCTGCCACTTGAGACCCTGCTGCCACTGTGTTCCACCACCGGTAAGAGTTTTGAGTTTGGTTTCTGCTCTTTCGAAATTCCGGAAAGGTTATTAATGCCATGTGATTGTAACAGTTGCCGTCACCGGGACTTTTGCTCGCGATTGTCACTTGGGGTTACTGATGGAGCCGCTGCTGGGTTGATATGGAACTGCGGCTGCTTCGTTTTGTTAATTCAGTGAGTGTTTATGTTTCAAAAAGTCTCGCGTTAGTATTCGTATGTGTTTGATTAATGAATGAGTTTTGGTAACGTGGGATCGAGTCCTGATTATTATATGTTGCGAATAGTGTTGCTATGGTTATTACGAAAGTGGCTGGGAGCTGACGTTTTGGTTGTTGATTTTGGACTGAGGCGGAAAGGACTCTGTGAGACGTTTGGGTTATGGAATTGCGTTTTGAGGTAGGGGCGCTTTCCAAAAACTATAGTTTATTATTGGAATTATTACATATGGGTACTGATGTGAGATATTGTGTATTTGGTGATTGTATCTGCCTTATGTATTATTTAATTAACTCGAATGACTATGGATGTTGGTTTGGCTGAATTATTGTGTGGCTTGTGAAATGTAATGTTTGAAGTTGATTCTTTAAAGATTTGAAATGAGTTTAATCCGTTGAGGATTGGTTTGAATTGAGTCAATTATTTTGATGATGTGAAAGATAGAATACTCAAATCGGAAAGTCAAGGTTTTAATGATTTTAAATGAATTTGGCGAATGAGTTATGTTATTCTTCCCTCAAGACTTGGGACTCTGCCAAGGAACTTTTGTTATAAAATCCCATTGTTGGATGGATGATTTTGAATGTTTCAAAATAAATCTTTAACTTGCCATGGTTATGGAAGTTTGGAAAGAGGATGCCGAGAGTGGCATTGTTTTCAAAGGGGAATTTACCTTGAGTAAAAGTGGCTTATGAGCCTGAGATGATTTGAGAAATGAGATCTTTAAAGCCAAGACTGAAAAGAGTTGAAACTTGATTTCAAAGTGAAATGAATTGAGAAAAAATGATTTATGGCTTAAGTGCCGATTTTATGAATTTAATGATGTTGAATGGTGGAAGTGCTGTTTTATTGTGAGCCGGAATGGCTGTATATGATTTATGAATATTGGCTGGTTCTGGATTGAACCGTGAGCCGGAATGGCTGTGTATGATATTGATTTATGGCTGATTGCCGAATGAGTTATGGGCCGTATGGCTGACTATGAATTATGAATTTAAGCCGGATGGCTGAGATGGATGTTGATCCATGGCTGGGACTGAATGAATATATGCTTGAGATACCTGGGTAGTAGCAAGGGTTATGGTTCGTCCCACTTGCTCCAGGTCAGAGACTGTGACGCCTGGGTAGTAGCGGTAGTAGTGGTGATTCCACTCGCTCCAGGTTGAGCTTTTAAACACCCGCCTGGGTAGTAGCCGCAGTAGTGGTTATTCCACTGGCTCTGGGTTGAGCGGGTAGTAGAAATGGGGTTGTAGCTCAAACCTACTTGCTCCGCGATGGGTGTTTCTGTCCATGGTTAGCTACCAGGACGTGTCGGGTTGGCTATATAACCGACAGATGATATCATCAGCCACTAGGGACAGGCATGCATCATATGCATCTATGTGACATTGTTTGGGTGTGCATATTGTACTTGGTTTGCCTTTGTGATTAACTGCTAATTGTTCTACTTGCTGTAACTGTTTGTTTGTGCTTGAACTTCCTATCTGTGTTTGCAATTGGGACTCTGTTGGATTGTGGTGATTTGGTTGGTGGTTGGATTGTTTGAGCCTAGGGCCGTGGTTGGATTGAGATGGACCGATGGTTGGTTTCGGTTTTGTGTTTCTGATTTGGAAAAATATGAAAGGCTATTTTGGTTCAGCATAGATAAACCTTTTTGAAAGGCTTTTGGTGTTTTTGAGAATTGAACGGTTCCTCTTTCAGAAAAGATTTCCGAATTTACCTTATTGAAAACTGTTGTTTTTGAAAAGAGGCATAAGACAGTTATTAATCACTGGTGCGGTTATCTTCATGTATCCTATTACAGTAATTTCCAAAAACCCTCTACTGAGAACCCTTTCGAGGATGATGTTCTCACCCCCCTACATTTTTTCCCTTTCAGGATATGGACGCAGAAGTTACGAAAAGCTTATTTAATTGTTGTTGTGATACTCTGTATTGTTTTAGTTATGGTTTATTGTACCCTCGCCTTTATCTTGATATATTCTGTAAGAGGGATAGGGATTGTATTGGTTAATGCTTGTAATAATATTTATATATATGTATGTATATATATATGGATGTACTCTTTATGAGTTTCTGTAAGTTGTATGGTATGTATGGATGTACGTTGTATAGCAAAAGTATTTTTGGGAGCGGTTTTACGGTTTAAAGTTTTCAACAGGCTCATATTTTAGTATTAAATAGTATAAAAGTCGTCGTAATGTCCGAGCTATCAGAGTTGCGCAGCCGGAAGCGTGAGCTTTGGTAGTTAGGGTATTACATTATGGTATCAGAGCAGTCCTTCCTGTAGAGCCTGAGGAATGGACCGACTATGCTTCAATTGCATACTCTGAGTATTTGTCATGTATTAGGCCTTGTCGAATGACGAGAATTAGAGCTTTATGCACATGACGATCTATTGATTAACGCCATTAGTCTTGCGTTGCATAATTCCTGATATTAAGTTTGGCCGACTTAATACTAGTGAATTATGTATATGAAAGCACTGATGGGTTATCATAGATGATATACGAGTTTCGAGTAAAGCGAATCGCGGGTTTTGGGGAACGTTAGAAACTATTTCTCGAGGCTATTCAGTTGTGTGTCTTGAATTCTGTTCGAGTCGACCTGTTCTTTCATATCCTAACTTGATGTTCTTGTTGCTAATCCTTTTGAAAAGTAGTTTGATTTTTTAACTCTATTCCTCTATTCATATACATTCTTGTTTGATCTTAAGTGCCTATGCTTGGTTGAAATTCTTGTTGTATCTACCTTTCTTGGTTTGAGTTCTTTTTTTTTTTATTCATGTATCTTTTGATATGACTTTGAACTTGTCCTAATGCGCTGTGCATTTTAACTCCGGATTCCGAGTCCATTATTAGGGAAATTGTTGATTCAGTTTTCCTCTTGTTTCATAGTGATTACAGCCAATTTTGAGGTTTTATAAAAATTGCTGTTGATTAGATATATACTTATCTATATATAAAACTTGGAGATTTCTTATACAGTTTAACAACTATTTATCTCTAATACCTCGCCTGTACTTTTACTGGTTTACGGAATTGCACTTACTTTAAAAGTAAATTGACTTTCTAGTAATTTTACTATAGTTCCAATGCACATCTTCATTTGATTATGTATTTGGATATTTTTCAAAATTTTGGAAAGGAAAGATTTTTCACTTTTGTCTCGGTTGAGTTTCGTTTGATAAGCTTTACTTAACTTATTTTGAATTGAGTTTGATTTAGCATGCTATATGGTTTATGCCATTGTTGTTCTTTTGAAAATGTTGGACTCATGGCTTTCTTCTTACGAACGGACTAAAGTCTTCCTTAAGCCTTCTATCTCCATGAATGTCATGCTTGACTTTGTTTTTAACTGATCTTTTACATCTTGTGAATATTGCCATTGATCTTAGTTTTTCCTTTTTGTGAATCTCATTCTTATATGAGTAAGTTTGATTCGTTTCAAAATAGTGCATCATTTATCCTCTCATTATCTCTACAAGAGTTTTTAGTCAAAGATTTATCATTGAGAAATTACAAATGATTGAGTGGTCTTTTTCTATGACTTTTGTATTCTTTTGGATCAATTGAAAGCTTATTTGATGTCTCATGCCTAGTGGATCTTGTTTGAACTATTTTGGTTTAAGATCCTTTCTTGCAAGGCTTGACTCATTTTTAGTACATCTTGAACTTCTTGAATGTTCTTCTGAGATGGTGATTTCAAGAACGCTTTTGGAGTCTTGTTTTGAACCTTTTAAAGAAGTTTTGAATTCTCTTTGAAGAAATATTAAACGGAATTTATTTTCTGTTGCTTGATTGAGATTGAAACCATTGTTCAATTTTGATGAAGTTAATTTAAAAATCGGCATGCGCTATTTTAAATGAGGTTTTGGAGAACTTCCTTGTTTAGTGGAAACCGATTCGTTTGTAACGCACCACTTATTTCCTTTACCAAATTGTAAGCAAATTTTTACTTCGGAGTTTCTTTTCTAAAAAGAGTTTAATTTTCTCTTTCGTCCTTGCTAAACCTTTTATACACGCTTGTTAAATATGGACTTTGGAAATTTTTAAACAAGCATTTGATTTCCCTCCCGAGTTCTATGAATTGCTTTTGGTTAGGTCGTGCACCTAACTATCTTTCTAAAATACTTGAGGAAATATTTTAGCTATTGGTCAAACTTGTGTGCATTTTGTTTTAGAACTCTACAAAGTCTACTTCAACATGAATTTGCATTAAAGCAAAGACACGATTATGCTTTTGTTACTCTCTTGAAGAATGGTTGTTGCTTAACTTCTCTTTTAGACCGCAAAGTGATTTTTTCGCAAGTTTTCGGCTCTTTTAACGAACAGCATATTCGGAAGTATTTTAATTATGCTCTTGAGTTCTGTGAGCTTGGTCTTTGGTCTAAGATATTCTTTTCTGTAAACCTTATACCTCTTCGACTCAGTTTGAGTTTGTTTTAAACTGATGCGCTGTTTTTCTTCCTATTGATCCTGTTGAACTTCTTTGATCCAAGGGTTATCTTTGAAGTTGTCAATTGATTTATTTCTAGCAAACTTCATTGCTTGCGCGTCTGGAAATTGGATACATTCCCTTAAATTTATGAGTATTACCCTTGACAATTGTCTCTCCGTTCTAAATCTGGTATCCTTCTGAGTAGATTCGAGAATTGTTTTGATATCACATGCGATCTGTAGATGTAGTAACGCGATGCGTTAGTTTTTTAAGACGTGATATGTGCATACGAAAGTTGAAACGGTAGGTGTACAACGCTATGAGTTGTGGGTGTTTTGTTCCTTGCGAACGGGTTTGCGGTTGTCAGGCTTGTGATCGAGTATGGGGATTGTAAAGTGTTTGATGGAGTTGAAAAGTTGAAACTTTGAGGTTGATATGAGATTAGTGTGCGGATGTTAATCACGTCGTTTTAACCCCCATCATGTTTTATAGCCTTGATGCTTTGTCCTTCTATCACATGATTGACCCATGTTATCTTCTGCATTGAGCCTACCTTGTAACGTTTGCTTTGCAATCACACTCCTACCTTTGCACCCTTATGCATATTACAATCAAAGTATTTGAAAATCGTATATATGTTTATATGATGAGATATTTTTGCTTCTTCCTTAAATGTGTTCAAGGGTGAACTGTTACGAAATTTCTTTCGTTTTGTATCAATTTTCGAGGGCGAAAATTTTTATAAGGTGGGTAGAATGTAAGACCCAAGACATTTGAAAAAGGGCTATCATTAGCTAATTTCAAATTCAGTGTTTCTGTAGCCTTAATTTCGGAAATTTCTTTATTAAAGAAAATTAAAGCAAGTTTTGATTTATTGAATTTGAAATAAATTGAGATTATCATCCAATTTTACAATTATTGGATTATTTTCTATATTCAGAGTATAAAGTTGGTAGTTGTGAAATAATAAGGATTTCTATATGATTTGAATTAAATAATTAATATTTTCAATATTAATACTGCTACTTTGGAAAATAAAAGATTTAATTATATTACTCCTAATTATTTGATTTGGATATTTTATTGAAAATAATTTGCAAAATTGGTGAGCAAATAGTATTTTCTATATGCAATTAGTGTTGGATTTAAAATTGGGTTTCAAGTACTATATTATTCCCAATTTTATGTGAAATTGCCAAATTACCCCTAATCCTAATTTTACTCAAAAACCCTAACCCTAAAACCCTACCCGATTACCTGTTGCTCCCCCCATGTCCCAGCAGCCAAACATACACGGTTTCCCCCTTTTCCCTTCCATGAAAGAAAGACACAGGAGCAGAAAGAGAGGAAGAGAAAGGAATCTACGTCAGTGGCACTGGGAAGGCTGTCGCCTGTCATCATTGCGAGTCACCGTCCCTGAGCTGCAGCACGATGGAGCCAGCTTCGTCGCGCTGCCTCGGCCGTATGTGCTATCGCCGCCACCGCTGGTTCACCTGGCGCCGTCAAAGTTGAAGCACGGGGAGAGAGGGTTCGTGAGTGAGAAAGGGGTGATGGCCTGGATCTGCCGCGCCTAGTCTCTTCTGCGAAGTCACCGTCGTCGTCCAAGCCCGTCACCGCTACTCGCATTGTTGCCGTCTCTGCCCAGCGCCGCCGCAGATGATAGGTCGCTGGGAACCACCACTGAAGCCCGTGTAGTCATCATCCTTGCCAACAGCGAGAGAGGAGCAAGATGAATCCTTCTGTCTCTGTTGTTCTGGTCTGCTGAGAAAGGAAAGATGCTGCCTTTGTACTTCACGCGTCGCCGACGAGCACGGAGAAGAGGAGCTGTGTCCGCGTCACTGCCGTTTGAGGGGCTGTGCTTGGCCGCCGTTGTACCGCCTTGCTTCACCGTGACTGAGCTCTGTCACTCCCTGCTCTTTGGGCTTGTGATGTTGTTGCGGAAATTGCTACAAGAAGAGGAATAGGCTGAGTCACCGTGCTTTGGGCCACCGGGAGTGGTTATGTGGCTTCCGGGATCACCACCGGAGCTCCGGGCTGAGCTTCTGCCACTTGAAACCCTGCTGCCACTGTGTTCCACCGCCGGTAAGAGTTTTGAGTTTGGTTTCTGCTCTTTCGAAATTTCGGAAAGGTTATTAATGCCATGTGATTGTAACAGTTGCCGTCACCGGGACTTTTGCTCACGATTGTCACTTGGGGTTACTGATGGAGCCGCTGCTGGGTTGATATGGAACTGCGGCTGCTTCGTTTTGTTAATTCAGTGAGTGTTTATGTTTCAAAAAGTCTCGCGTTAATATTCGTATGTGTTTGATTAATGAATGAGTTTTGGTAACGTGGGATCGAGTCCTAATTATTATATGTTGCGAATAGTATTGCTATGGTTATTGCGAAAGTGGCTGGGAGCTGAGGTTTTGGTTGTTGATTTCGGACTGAGGCGGAAAGGACTCTGTGAGACGTTTGGGTTATGGAATTGCGTTTTGAGGTAGGGGCGCTTTCCAAAAACTATAGTTTATTATTGGAATTATTACATATGGGTACTGATGTGAGATATTGTATATTTGGTGATTGTATCTGCCTTATATATTATTTAATTGGCTCGAATGACTATGGATGTTGGTTTGGCTGAATTATTGTGTGGCTTGTGAAATGTAATGTTTGAAGTTGATTCTTTAAAGATTTGAAATGAGTTTAATCCGTTGAGGATTGGTTTGAATTGAGTCAATTATTTTGATGATGTGAAAGATAGAATACTCTTGAAATTCAGCCTGGGTTGCTTTAATTGATTTGGTTTTGATAAATGATTTATTGCTTAACCGATTCTTTAAAGCTTTAGAAATGAGTTAAATCGGTTGATATTGAGTTGATTTTTGAAATGGTTTCCTTGAGATATGCTAATGAGGCGACTGTTGAATTTAGCTTGATTTTGAATTGATTTTGGATTTTGGACTGTTGAAAAGGATTGTGGGACAGTTTAGTTGGGACCCGAACCGGGTGGCAAAAGTCCAAGTTTTAGGGGAGGTGCTGCCGAAATTTCTATAAAAATCCGAGTCTTTATTGAAATGTTGTCTGGCAAATGATGAGTTAAAGACTTCTACTATTTTATTTGAATTATCACGAAAAGGATGATTCATGCTTTCGAACTGAGTTAGTAAAGAGGAAATTATGATTTAGTTTTGCTTCTTAAGAAAGGCATTGTATCTCTTTCAGGAGAAAGTTATTTAGATGAAACTTGTGTTTTAAAGCTGTTTGAATGTGAAAAGGGTTTATGCCTTTGAATTTGACTTGGGGGTTTCAATTAAAGAAGTTTTAATGATTTTGAAAGGACCTGAATGTCTATTGACAAGTTTCATTTTGAATTGTTTTGAGAAAGGTTTTAAGTACTCTTTGAATTCTAAATTCTTGCAAGACTAAGGCAATTTTGAACAGTGAAACGCTTTAGAATTTATCATGGGGGTTGAAGTTGGTTTTGCCTAAGTAAAGGAAACGGCTTTGAAAGAAGTAAATGATTACGTGACTCGATTTGGCTTCGATCCTATTTTATTACTCAAATCGGAAAGTCAAGGTTTTAATGATTTTAAATGAATTTGGCGAATGAGTTATGTTATTCTTCCCTCAAGACTTGGGACTCTGCCAAGGAACTTTTGTTATAAAATCCCATTGTTGGATGGATGATTTTGAATGTTTCAAAATAAATCTTTAACTTGCCATGGTTATGGAAGTTTGGAAAGAGGATGCCGAGAGTGGCATTGTTTTCAAAGGGGAATTTACCTTGAGTAAAAGTGGCTTATGAGCCTGAGATGATTTGAGAAATGAGATCTTTAAAGCCAAGACTGAAAAGAGTTGAAACTTGATTTCAAAGTGAAATGAATTGAGAAAAAATGATTTATGGCTTAAGTGCCGATTTTATGAATTTAATGATGTTGAATGGTGGAAGTGCTGTTTTATTGTGAGCCGGAATGGCTCTGTATGATTTATGAATATTGGCTGGTTCTGGATTGAACCGTGAGCCGGAATGGCTGTGTATGATATTGATTTATGGCTGATTGCCGAATGAGTTATGGGCCGTATGGCTGACTATGAATTATGAATTTAAGCCGGATGGCTGAGATGGATGTTGATCCATGGCTGGGACTGAATGAATATATGCTTGAGATACCTGGGTGGTAGCAAGGGTTGTGGTTCGTCCCACTTGCTCCAGGTCAGAGACTGTGACGCCTGGGTAGTAGCGGTAGTAGTGGTGATTCCACTCGCTCCAGGTTGAGCTTTTAAACACCCGCCTGGGTAGTAGCTGCAGTAGTGGTTATTCCACTGGCTCTGGGTTGAGCGGGTAGTAGCAATGGGGTTGTAGCTCAAACCTACTTGCTCCGCGATGGGTGTTTCTGTCCATGGTTAGCTACCAGGACGTGTCGGGTTGGCCATATAACCGACAGATGATATCATCAGCCACTAGGGACAGGCATGCATCATATGCATCTATGTGACATTGTTTGGGTGTGCATATTGTACTTGGTTTGCCTTTGTGATTAACTGCTAATTATTCTACTTGCTGTAATTGTTTGTTTGTGCTTGAACTTCCTATCTGTGTTTGCAATTGGGACTCTGTTGGATTGTGGTGATTTGGTTGGTGGTTGGATTGTTTGGGCCTAGGGCCGTGGTTGGATTGAGATGGACCGATGGTTGGTTTCGGTTTTGTGTTTCTGATTTGGAAAAATATGAAAGGCTATTTTGGTTCAACATAGATAAACCTTTTTGAAAGGCTTTTGGTGTTTTTGAGAATTGAACGATTCCTCTTTCAGAAAAGATTTCCGACTTTACCTTATTGAAAACTGTTGTTTTTGAAAAGAGGCATAAGACAGTTATTAATCACTGGTGCGGTTATCTTCATGTATCCTATTACAGTAATTCCCAAAAACCCTCTACTGAGAACCCTTTCGAGGATGATGTTCTCACCCCCCTACATTTTTTCCCTTTCAGGATATGGACGCAGAAGTTACGAAGAGCTTATTTAATTGTTGTTGTGATACTCTGTATTGTTTTAGTTATGGTTTATTGTACCCTCGCCTTTATCTTGATATATTCTGTAAGAGGGATAGGGATTGTATTGGTTAATGCTTGTAATAATATTTATATATATGTATGTATATATATATGGATGTACTCTTTATGAGTTTCTGTAAGTTGTATGGTATGTATGGATGTACGTTGTATAGCAAAAGTATTTTTGGGAGCGGTTTTACGGTTTAAAGTTTTAAACAGGCTCATATTTTAGTATTAAATAGTATAAAAGTCGTCGTAATGTCCGAGCTATCAGAGTTGCGCAGCCGGAAGCGTGAGCTTTGGTAGTTAGGGTATTACACATCATATACTCCTTTCATGGGGCCATTATAAATTACATAATATTTTTTATCTTGGGTGGATTTTTTAATGATTTCAGCAATTGTTTTATTTTCTGAAATTTTTTCTTCACCTGATTTGTCCACCACGCTTAGCTAGCTGAACTCTGATGGTTTTGCTTGTTGTGTTGATTTCATTGCTTCGATGGCCTTCTTGAGAGATTGGATCTGTGTCCTTATTTGCTGACAATGCTTGCATTTTTCGAGTTCTTGCTCATATTTTTTAATTTCTTGATCTAATGCGTTGTAGACGAACTCCATTCTCTTGTTAATGTATCTGCAATAATATTTTGTCACCCTTAATATATTCAATTTTTATTGGATATTGTAACAAAAATAATTGCCATCTTACCAATTGTCCATGGTTATAATCAACTTTTAAATTATATCGTATGAAACCTGTTAGGTAACTTGAATCTGTCCTTAATGTAAATTCTCTGGGTAGTAAATCAATTTTCCATTTTTTAAGAGATTTAATTGCTGCTAGAGTTTCCTTTTCATGAGTGGTATATCTCTGTTCTGTTGGAGTAAAAGTCCCTGAAATATACCTGCAAAGTAATTCCTTTGGGGAATCTTTAGAATCTAGTGATTCTTTTTCTTGTTCCAAACTTTTTATAGCTTTCTTAGCTTTTAGACATCCTGACCAGGTTATGTCTGAAGCATCTGTTTCTACTATTAAGTAGTCATTTTCTTCTGGAATATAAAGTTCTGGAAGTTTTTCACATAATTCTTTAATCCTTTGAATTTGCATACTATCTTTTTCATCCCATTTCCATTCTTTTTTAGTACTTATTTTTGGAAATAAGCTTTTAGTGTATTCTGTTATATTTTTTAAAAATCCTTGATCAGAAATATAATTTATACACCCTAAAAATCTTTGTAATTGTTTTCTATCTTCTATTTTATTAGGAAATAAATTTACCTTTTCTAGGATATTTGGCTGAAGTTTTAGCTTTCCTTGAGTGGATAGAATTAATCCAAGAAACTCTATTTCTTGTTTTGCTATTTTTGCTTTCTTTTTGCTAAGAACTAATCCTTTTTCTTTACATCTTTCTAAAACTATTAATAATTTTTGAAGATGATCTTCTCTATCCTGTTTTGTAAAAATTAGTATATCATCAATGTACACTAAAACAAATTCATTTAACTCTTTTAGATTTTCTTCCATAAATCTTCGATAAATACCTGGGGCTTGTTTTAATCCGAATGGTAATACATTCCATTCATAGAGCAACACACTTGTTGATTCTTTTGTTGGGCAAGTAAAAGCAGTTAATTTCTTTGTTTCTTCGTCTAAACGAAGTTGCCAATATCCTGATTTTGCATCAAGAGATGAAAACCAAGTTGCTCCTTTGATTTTTTCTAAAATAGAATCTTTTCTTGGAAGTTTATGAGCATCACCAATAGTTGCTTCATTCATCTTCTTATAGTTAATAACCATTCTTTGTTTTCCCCTTTTAATTTCATTATTGTTTTCGACATAAAAGGCTGGAGTCGCATGAGGACTTTTACTTAATCTTATAATTCCTTTTTCCAAAAGATCTCTACATTCTAATGAAAACTCTTCTCTATCTCTTACGGAATAAGGAATTTTATTTGGAACATTTATCTCTTTTGTAGGATCTTTTAATTTAATACTTACTAATTCGTTATTTGTATTTTTAATATCTAAAGGATTTTCAGCACAAATTTCATCCAAAAATTCTTCTATCTTTATTTCAAGATTATTTTTTGGGATATTTATCTGAAAGTATAAATTTAAATAACATGTCTCTAATATAGAAAATATTTTAAATTTTAATATCTTATCTATAGTAGTAGTCGGTATTTTTATACGTTTTGATTTTTGATTTATTGAAGAATCGTGTGGAGCTTTTAAAACTATATATGTTAATTCTTGAATGAATGGATGATATAGCTTTAAAAAATTATTTCCTATGATAAAATCCATTCCAGAATCTAACATATATATAGATGGAACAATGAACCTATAATTTTGAATAAAAATTTCAACCATCTCTGCTTTTTGGTTAATTTTATGTATTGATTTGTCAGCTATTCTAACTCTTAATGGTTTCTTTAATTTTTTCCAATCAAGTTTTATATTTGAACTAGCAAAGCATTGTGTTGCTCCAGAATCTATGAAGGCATTTATAAACTTTTCTGTTATTTTTATAGTAATAAATGTAGCATTATTACTTAGTCTCTGAGTCTGTTTCCGAGACATATTCAAAAATATAGTCTAAATTATCATCAGATTCCTCTAAAGGTTCCATGAAAATAGACTTAGCAATTTCTATTTGTTTAGTAAGATCCTTTTTATCCTTCTTTTTCGGACATTCATTTGCATAGTGTCCTTCTTCTTGGCAATACCAACATTTACAATTTTCTTTTTTATTTGGGCAATAGTTATTTCTTTGTCTTTTGTTTTTATTATTATTTTCCTTTCTAAAATATCTCTTTTTTCTCCAATTTGGATAGTATTTTCTTTTTCTAAATTGATATTTTCTTTTTCTTTGAAAATTTTTATTAAGACCATATTTTTGAGGTATCTCTTCATTATCTTGACAACAAATTCTAATTATGTTTGCAAATCTTTTTTGAGTTGCTTCTTGCATACAACGTTCTTTTATTTCCTCTCTTATTGCAGAGGTTGCTCCACCAAAGTTATTTTCAATTGTTCCTCTATTTATTTCTCTTATAAATCTTCCCATTATAAATTCATTAGCAGGATATGGAAGTTTTGTTATATACATACTAAGATAATGATTTTTATCTTCTTCTTTTAATTTGTAATAATGTATTCTATATTCACATATATAAGACTCCACATTACATAGATCATATATCTGAATATTAGCTAAATGGTTTTTTGCTTCTTGATATTCTTTATTATAAACTTCTTGTCTATGATCTATAATATTTTTTCCGAAAAATTCTTTATATAGAATCATCATTATATATAATATCTTATCATAAGCTGTAGGCTTTGTTGCTAATTCTTCTATTATTTGGTTTTCTATTGATGTCATATAATCTCTTATAGTTCCTTTAGTATGAAACCCTATGTAATTCCAAATATCTCTTCCAGACAATTCACTAAGTTTTGGATTAGTAAAGGCTTCTAATAAAAAGGAATTCAACCAATTTTCAAAATTTTCTTTTTCGTTCTTTTTGCAGTCTAAATCGAGCATTCTTTCTCCTTCCATTTCCTGGATTTTAGGAACATATTTTGATGGTATTTTTGTATATTTTGAATCTTTATTTGTAAACCCTTTTTTAAAAGCATAATTATCAAAACTTGTTTCCCATTTAAATTGAGATTAATTATCCTTAGATGTTCCAGCTTCATTTTTTACTTGTATTGGAATTGCTGGTTCTTCGTCACTTGAATAATCTAGAATATGTTCTTCATTTTCTATATTTTCAGAATTTACTAATTCTTCTTCTATTTGAAAACCATGTTCCATAATATTATTTTCTTGAGCCATTTTTAATTATTTAAAAAGCATTGTAACTTCTTCTAATTTTTCTTCAATATTCATAATTTCAATGGTGGTTTTACTTTTAAGTCTGTTATGTTGATTATATTTTGGAATTTTTCTTCTTTGGGATTCTCTTTTTCCTTATTTCTTTGAAATTTTATGGATATTAATATTTCTTCAAGCATATCTACTATAGAATTTAATTGTGGGTTAAAAGTATGATAAAGATGTGGGGAATCATTTCCATGGTAGCATTTTTTAGAGGTTCCGTGTGAAAAATAAGTTTTTTCAGGTTTTTGAAGTCCTTCAATAAAACTTATAGTAAAATAAAGATTTTGAGAAAAATCATTTTGTATTGATTTTAAGAATTCGGTGTCATTACAGTTAACATTAGTTAAAATCATTAATTTTTGATCTATTAATTTTGATAATTTAATTATTTCTTCTCTTAAATCTTCTAATTTACTTTTTTCCATTAGGTGACGCTTTTCTTTGTGAAGAGTTATGGTTTAAAGTGAAAAGTGTAGCTTTTAGAAAGTGTGGTGTAAGCAAATCTTTAAATCTGTATGACTTTTTGATCTGTATAATAAAATTCACCTTCTTTATATATGGGTTGGTTCTTGACTCCTTAGAATTTTTTTTCCTCAACGAGTCCTGCAACAAAAAGAGAGAAAGTTTTAATATCGATAACAATATTAATTAGCTAAGACAGAAGAAAATATTAATTAGTTAAAATATAGATTTAATTTTAATTGATATAATTATTTTTTTAAAAAAATTATGGCATATACACTTTTAATTGATGAAGAAAATTGATAACTAATTTCATATATTATAATCAAAGAGAGCTTTCTCTTATATAATTCAAAAAGATTAAAGTATTAAATTGGTCTTTTACATTTGGATGTAATCCTATTTTGGTCTTTAAGGTTTAAAGTATCTTATTTGAATTCAAAAAAGTTTCATTTAGTTCCAATATAGTCCTACCGTGAGGTCAAAGTTAAATAATTAACGGAATGTCCTACATATAACAGCAGTACAAGAACAAGCAAGCTCCAAAGCCACAAAATCAACTGTGAACGCATCAATACATTTATTTATCATTCTTCTTATAATTTAAATGAAATATTTTCTATAGAAATAAAGAGAATGATAAATAAATATATTGATATATCTATGGTTGATTTTGTGCCTCTAGAGCTTGTACTTGTTCTCTAGATTATTGATGTTGTTCTTATACTGCTATTATGTAGGGCATTCCATTAATTATTTAACTTTGACCTCACGGTAGGACTACATTGAAGCTAAATGATTTTTTTTGGATTTAAATAGGACACTTTAAACCTTAAGAAACAAAATAGGATTACACCCAAATGCAAGGACCAATTTAGTATTTTATCCATTAAAAAATGAAAGAGTTTTGTGATTTTTTTAATTTATTTATAAATTAATATTCTAATTTAACTTATCATTTCTTTATTTATGATTTTGTGGATAAAGAAATAGAGAAAAATTCATGTATAGGACCAGGAATATATAATTGTGATAGCTGTGTAAAATCTTTAAATATAATTAAGAGAATTTAAAGGTCAATCAATACCTTAACTAGAGAACAAAAAAATACTTTAATTTCTATAATAGATAAATTAGGAGATTCTTTCTTAAAAGATGAATTCTTATTTCAATTAAATGATCTGATTAAAAAAGAAGAAAAATCTAAAGAAGAAATAAGGCCGGTAGAAATTAAGAAAATATATAATAGGTTTAGAACACTTAAAGAAAAAACTTCTTTAAAATATTTACATGAAGAGATAAAAATGTTAAAATCTGAAATTTCTGAATTGAAACAACAAAATATATCTCTTGATTATAGAATACTAAAATTAGAAGGCAAAAATATAGTAAGATTACAAAAAGAAAAAGAAAAATTAGAATCAATATAAGAAGAAGAAGAAATTATAAATCCAATTAATTATATTAATGAATTATCATTATTAATTAACCAAAAATGGTATACCCCTACAGTCATAATAATCGGAACAGAGAAATTTGAGTTTATGGCTATGATAAACTCAGGGGCAGATGTAAATTGTATCCAAGAAGAATTAATACCTACCAAGTACTATAAAAAAATAACTGAAACTATTGTCAAAGTAGAAAATGACAAAATGACTATAAACTATAAGACTTCTAAAGCAAAAATTTGTAAGAAAAATGTATGCTTTTTAACTACCTTTTTTTTCTAACAAAAGGAATATCTCAACAAGTTATATTAAGAAACTCCTTCACTCTATTATTATATCCTTTTACGGTAGATGTAAATGGTGTAACCACCTATTGTATACCAAACCAACCTATTCTATTCGAATTTATACAAAAATCCAAAAGGAAGGAATTAAATTTACTACAACAAATGGCTACTTCACAAATCAATATAATAGAAAGAAAAAAAAAACACGATAGTTTCCTGAACCAAGAAATTGTATATAAGAAAATAGAACAACAATTAGAAAGTCAAAAAATTTAGACTCTAATAAAAGGGATAGAAGATAGGATAAAAAAGGACTTGTGCAGCCTAAACCCAAAAGTTTTTCATTATAGAAAATTACATGAAATATCTCTACTCTATGAAGATGACTTTAATGAAAAAAAATATCCCCACTAAAGCCAAAATGATACAAATGAACAAAGAATTATTAACATATTGTAAAAAAAAATTCCAGGAATACTTAGATAAAGGACTAATCAGGCCATCAAAATCTCCTTAGAGTTGCACAAGATTCTATGTAATGAAAGCTTCAAAAATCGAAAGAGGAGCTCCAAGGTTAGTAATTAATTATAAGTCTTTAAATAAAGCCTTAAAATGGATAAGATATCCCTTACCAAATAAAAATGACTTAATTAAAAGACTAAGTAAGGCTACTATATTCTTTAAATTTGATTTAAAATACAGATACTATCAAATATCAGTAAAAGAAGAAGACCGATATAAAACAGCTTTTATATCACCCTTTGGACATTGTGAATGGAATGTAATGCCCTAATGGTTAAAAAATGCACCAAGTAAATTTCAAGAAATTATGAATAATATTTTTTATTCATATGTAGATTTTACCATAGTCTACTTAGACGATGTTCTTGTATACTCTAAAGGAATAAACCAGCATATTCAGCACCTAGAAAATTTATTAATATTATAAAAGAAAATGGTCTTGTCCTATCTAAAAAGAAAATAGACATATTTATAACAAAAGTAAGGTTTCTAGGATATAAAATTTTTCAAGGAACAATTACTCCGATTAAGAGATCTGTTAAATTTGTAAAAAAATTTCTAAATGAAATTATCGACAAAAAATAATTACAAAGATTTTTAGGATGTCTTAATTATGTAGCCGAATTTCTACCAGGAATAAGAACTTTATGTGAACCTTTGTATAAAAGGCTAAGAAAACAGCCTCCTCTTTAGACAAAAGACATGTCTAAAATAGTTCAAAAAATTAAATATTTAATAAAAAAAATTCCTTGTTTGAGTATACCAGACCCTAAGACAAGTCTAATTGTAGAAACAGATGCTTCAGAATTAGGGTATGGAGGAATACTTAAACAAGTCCTTCCAAACTCCTCAAAAGAACAATAGTTAAATATCATTCGAGAGTATGAAATTCAGCCCAGAAAAATTATGCTACCATTAAAAAAAAATATTAGCCATTGTCCTATGTGTTTCACGTTTTCAGGAAGACTTATTCAATAAAACCTTCTTAATCATAATTGATTGCAAAGCAGCTCCTAGTGTATTAAAGAATGATGTTAAAAAATCTAGTTTCTAAACAAATATTTGCTAGATAGCAAGCTATATTATTGTGCTTTGATTTTTCTATTGAGCATATTAAAGGAGAATAAAATGCATTACCTGATTTTCTAACAAGAGAAGTTTTGCAAGGTAAAAATGAGCAAAAAAAGCAAGCACTGAAGATTATGGTCAACCTCTTGACCAACCAGCAACTCCAATACAAGCTAAATAATTATCTATTAAACCCTTGACAATGTCACAGGTTGTTAAAATGAAAAATCATCAGCATCAACTAAAAGCTAATATGAGGTCCCTACAGTAAACAGATATACATTATTGCAGCTATCAGATTTGTTTAAAACTAAACCATTATCTGAAGAACATCCTTACCATAAAAAACCAATACCTCTAAAAATAATGGCTTTAGAGAAAAATTAGTTTAAGATGGATAGAAGAACCCTTTATAAAACAGTTTTTCCAAATACTTTTCATTACCCTCCAACAAACATCCAAAAATTTCAAATCTTTTATGAATTTATCTTAGTAGACACAGGATCAATTGAATTAACTCATAATAAAGACCCGACCACAAAAGATACAATATTCTCAAAAATTAAGATTATGAAAGTAATAACATTATCAGAATGAAAAAAACCTCCCTTTCATTGTAAAAGTTTTACTAGAAAATTCGAACCACAACACTACTCCTATTATGATTATATAGATACTTGGTGGAACATCCTGTATCTCTCTCCAAATTTCCACTCTTGGTTCATATGGTTCTGAAAAGGAATTTTTCTACAGTTTTTCAAATAGTTCCAGATATGGTTTCAAGAGTTTGGACCACTAGAAGCAATTTTTTCAAAAGAAGACAGCATGACTTATGAATATTTCAAAAACAAAACATCATTTTTGGATGGATATAAGCTTATCTATGGGAATATGCTGGATAATGACCTGAGAATATGATTCTGTAGGATATGAAGACACTCTAAGTATATAATATTTAATTAGAATCATAAAAGTGAAATGGTGGAATAAATTTAACCTGAACTTAATTAGTAAAAGAGCAATTGATAATTGGATTACTATATCCCAAAAAAGAGTAGAACCCCCAAGCCACAGTTCAGGGTTCGAAAAAATATCATTCAAAAAAGAAACTCACTTTTTAGCCCATAAAAAACAAATGATGGCGGCCCTTGCAGCGGCCACCTCAGAAGAAGAGATCCATAATTCTATAAAAGCAATAAAAGCAGAACTAACAGACGAAGATGAAGAAGTCCAATCCAACCCAGGACTGTACATACTAGATACCCAAGATCCATTTAAAGAGTAAAAAAAAAAAGAGTCTCGATATCAAAAAACAGACACTTGTACAAAGTTGACAGAGAAGGTGTCAAGACAATCTCAGAAAACAACAAAAACATCGCATGTAGAAAGGAATAAAAGTCATCATCAGGATTACAACAAAATCACAGCAGAAAAAATAAAACCAACTACTAGTTTTCAAAAAACTAAAACAGAAGACATTAACTCAGAGACAGAGCCTCTGAATCAGCCCACAGAAAGAGCAAACGGATTAGCAAACCCAATGATTAAAATGTAAAAGAATAAAGGGCATAGCCCACTATAAAAGAAGAAGGGGGAACATACTTATTTAACTATTTTTTATATTAATATTTTAAATACTTCTAAATTCTAATAGTATTTAGTTTATATACTAGTACATGTATTAAAATGGCTAAAAAATACAAAGAGAAATTTTATAAGAGTTTAATTATGCAAAGTTTATATGTAAATAGATCTTGGGTTTGACGGTAGTAAAATTTAATTTATATGTAAATAAATTTTGGGTTTGACTGTGGTGAAATTGAGTTGAAATTTTTTATATATAAATGAAAAAAATTTATTTTATTAGTTGTTAATCATTCTAACATAGTTTTTTTTTTTTGTATAAAAAATAAAATGTTATTATGAAGGTTAAGCAGTCATAGAGTATAATTATAGTAGAATGTTAGAATTTGATTTTAGAAGCATGACTAAGAAGTTGATATATGAAATTCATGTAAAAGAAAAGGAGTGTGTGTATGGCGTAACTTCACCAAGAAGAAAAAAGAACAAAGTACTGGCTAGGATTGAGGGTTAAAAATTACTAACATTATCAATAATCATAACATGATAATTATAAAAAATAAATATAATTTGTCAACTTTTACAAATTGAAAATAGTCCGTTAAACTTAATTAATCCTAATTCAAATGTCGTGACCTACTTACTAATTGAATTTCAATTCAGTAAAAAGTTATTAGTGTCACAAGAAAGAAAATTAATTAATATCTCTTGATTATCAATGAACATACACATTAATGATTGAAGATTATTCATGTTTCTAACCCAAGCTAATAATAAAAATCTAACCGATAATAATTAAGTCAAATATTTTATCAAATAGCAAGAGTCCATAAATATAAAACTTTATAAGGGACAAGAAATAATAAAAACTATGAGATCAAATTCAAGATGAATGATGTATTTATATATATTTTCAATTAGTCAAAATTTATTTATCTTTGAATTAAAAATTTAGAAATTTATTTATCTTTCCTATTTAAATAACCCAAAAAACTATAAGATTATTCATGGTATTTATGTAGTTTACAAAAGAAAAAATTTACAATAAAGGATGATTTAATTTTATGTTATTAGGATAATTTGGCTTTATTTTAGAATTTGTAATTTGGATTTTATTTTTAAATAATGGAATCAACACTTTAAAATTAATCATTATTGAAGGTGATAAATATTTTATGGTTGAAAATTATAGTTAATATAGTGGATTATGAACGATATTTTTTATAATTGGTAAAAATGCCAAACTAATGAAGAAAAGGTTAAATAAAATTGGATAGTTAATCTTTTTATTTAAAATCTTTTATTAATTATATATATTAGGTATAAAAATGAAAAAAAATGTTTGAAATAAATCCAATTAAAATATATTACTGAATAAGTACAAAATACCTAAAGGGAGGTGTAACACCCTCACTATCAGAAGTCACGCATCCGGCTGCGCTACTCTAATAACAAGAAGTATTACGACTACTTTAAATACTAAATATTAAAATAGGAGCCTGTGACTCGACACTGTATCGCTGATTTCTTTGAAAAAATAGAAATAAATACTTTCTCTTAAGAAAAATACAAGCAGGCATAGATTCATATACAAGACTCCTTACGTAATAACTCAATATATTATACATATAAAACATACAATTCCTATCCCTCTTACAAACTTGTAATAACAAAGACGAGGGATGAAAATAATCTAATTAATACAACAGAATATAAACCAAACGCAGTATAACTCTTCTTAATGCTTCTTCATCCAGTTCCTGAAAAGGTAAAGCTGTAGGGGGTGAGAACCTAACCACACGGTCTCACCACAGAGTTTCAAAGTTGTCATAAGAAGATATTTAATAAGAAAACTGTTTTCAAGCTCAGTGATTATCATTGTCTTATGAACCTTTTAAAAAAACCAATAGGTAATCGTTCAAAACCTTTTCAAAGAAACAATGTTTAATCTTTCAGAAATCCGAAACCTTTCCTTTCTTATAAGAAAATCTCAAGCAGAAACCAACCATGCAATCAAACAACACAATCATTAATTCAGCACCAAAGTTCAATCTCAAATGTAGCACGCCAGGACAAACACAGGCAAGGCAGACAAGGAAAGCACAAGTAGGCAGCACTTACAGCAAATAGTTCAAGTAGTAGTTACGAACAGTTTGGCAATTAGGCAAACCAAAACAAGTTCAAACTCAAGCAAAGCATACAAATGCATATGATGCATGCCTGTCCTATGGCTGATGAGGCTCATCTGTCGGTTATCCAGCCAACTCGACAAGTCTGAATTGTACTTAGACTGTCCCCCGACGTGCATCCCCAAGAGTCTATGCATAGCTTTTTCTCAAATAATCAATAATATTACTCAATGGGGGTAACATTCCCGGGAATTTCTATAGTGCCCGGTCACACACTTACGTCGTAGGGTCAATAGAGTATCGAGTTTTCAACCTGGTACACGTGGTGGCAAGCCACGGCACTTAATCCAGGGAACCTTGTATCTCAGATATTTCAAATTCATAAGCCATGTGAATAATTCAAAGTTCACATCTCAACATTCTCAACATCATAATCATTCATCAATCCAAATCTCATTTCCAAGTTCATTTCAAAGCCATATTTCAAATAAAATCCCCATCATCCTCTTTTTCATTCTGTTCGTTAACAATCTCAATTCCAAAACAAAATTCTTTCTTTGATAGACAAATCAATCTTAAAACTTATAATGCTTAAAAACAAATCTTTTTAATTAATTACTTTAAATAAAACTTTCAATTTTATAAAATTTCGGCAGCATCTCCTCTAAAACTCGGACACTGCCATCCTTTAGGGGTCCCATCCAACCATTTCTCAAACCTTTTCTCAACCATTTCCAAATCTCAAACATTTTTCAAAATTGAACCAGTTCCAATGTCAAATTATTTTCAAATTAACCAATTCTAACAGTAAAACTCTTTTTAAAATCGAATCAGCTCAAATATTAAATCATTCATAAAATTAAACCAACTCACAATCAAACCGCTCCCAGAATCAATTTATTTTCATATCTCAAATTATTTCCAAAATCGTTTCATTTATATTACTAAGTAAACTCTACAACCAAGAAAATTCACCTTTCTTAATAATCAAGTAAATGACATTCCAAACCGATTTTTATCCACAACCACACACCACTCACGCAATCAAGTACCCAATAATTCAATCCAACAAACCATCACATCCATAAGACAAATATAATCACAGAAGTAAATCTCTTTGCATCGATATCTATTTATCACAACTCTGTAATATAAAATAGATTTTAAGAAAACCCCAACCTCAAAGAATCAAACCCGCAGCGATTTTAATGCAATAAACCCTCTTTTCACCTTATTCTGCAGCGGCTACGACTCTCACGCAACTAGAACGGCAGTGGCCATGGTTGCAACAAAATGGAAGATTCAAATTGGATAGGAATTAAAAGCAATTACAACCTGGGGAGTCAAGACCAAGTAAGGACTAGAATTAAAATCAGAACATGGAAACCATGGCAGTGATAAAACAGGACATACAAATCGACTAAACCTAAGAGAAAGATCAGACCAGTACCATTTGTACCAAGATAACAAAATCAGAACTAGCAGTAGCTTCAGCAGCAATGGCATTAGAACCAGCAGTAGTACCAACAGCAACATCAACACCGAACAGTAATAGTTTATTCTGACAAATTAAAATTAACATGAAATGGATATTAGGTGAAACTAAAACCAACTGACATGGTGAAGGAGGCAAAACAAGTTCAGTCTCACCATGAAAAGCAGCAAAGCCTAATGAAACAGGGGCGGGGCTGAAGGAGTAGTGGTGGTTTTCCGGCGACCAGAGGCACTGCCACCACCACGGCAACAGGAACGGAGATGGATCTGACGGCGATGGGGCTCCACGGCGGTTCAGTAGCAACGGCAACTCCTCCCTCATCCCTCCATCGCGTCTCTCACTCTCTCTACTCAGATTCCGTTTGCTCTCTTTCTGCTCTGACTCACCCTCACTCCAGCATCCTCCACGGCTACGGCGAACCCACGACGGCAGAGAAGGCAGCAACGCTTCCTTCCACTGTGCGACCTCTTCTCCCTCGACGACTCCTTTCTCTCGCGCGCGGTTCCTTGCATCGTGGCGGCTCGGCAAAGACGGCTTCAAGACAGATCGGTGGTAGTAGATCAGTGAACTGGGCGGCGCGGCGAGGTTTCTGTCCCTCCTCTCCGCGATAGCGACGGCGCCAGGAGCGGTGGCACCTAGCCCCGACGGCGGCGAGCCTCCCCCTCCCTTCCTTCCTTTCGGATTCCCTCAGCTCTCTCTCATATCACTCTCTCCCTTTCTTTCTTTCCTTCTTCTTTCTTTTCCCGTTTCCCCTTTCTATTTTCCTTTCTTTCATTTCTTTCTTTCTTCTATTCTTTGTTTCCTGAAGCAATTAGGTATTAGGTTTGGGGAAGGACGGTGGGGGTAGAAGGTTAGGATTAGGGTAGTTTAGGTAATTTTAATAAAATTAGGGGTATAGAGTATTAATTAAAAACTTATTTTAATCTATTAAAATTATGTTAAAATTGTTATTTGATTATTAATTTACTAATTGACTTTTAATCAAATATTTTAATTTAAAATTAAAGATAATACAATTAATTTTCTTTGTTTATAAAATTAAAGTATTAAATTTTAGAATCTCAATTATGTAACTAAATTGTATAAAATTCTTATTCTTTTACAACTGTTAAGCTGTATAATTTAAATATAGAAAATTATTCAATAATTATAAAATTAAATAAAATTTCTAATTTAATTGTCAAAACTTGATTTAATTACTTTTAATAAAATAATTTCTAAAAATAAAGTCTTTAATGAATAAATAAATTGAAATTAACTCATAATAATATTTTTTGAAAACTATGGGTCTTACATCCTACCGACCTTATAAAAATTTTCGTCCTCGAAAATTGATACAAAATAAAAGAGATTTTTATATTACTTCACTCTTGAACTTATTTAAAGAAATGGCAAAAAGTCCTATATATATATACACATAGTTTTAAATACCAGAATTTTCATATGGCATAAAGGTATAAAGGATATAAATGTAATGCGAAACAGAAGTTACAAGATAGGCTTGATATACAAGGTGATATGTTTCAAACATGTGATGGTAAAGCAAGGCGGCAAAAGGCTATAAAACAAACTGGGGTTAAAATGATGTGCTTAACGTCCGCATACTGATCTTATATCAACTTCAGAGATTCAACTATTTAAACTTTAACATAACTTATTTCCACCATTCTCAATCGTACTTCATCAATCAATTCATCCGAGGGTTCTCAACCTCATCAAATACTTTGCGAATCTTAGTAGTTACAAACTTAACATCAATAAAACTCTTTCACATGAAACAAGATTCCACAACACTTTGCTACGTCGTATGTTTACAAATTTCACCTTTTGTGTTCATCAAACGTGTTCTAAAGGACTACTGTGTCGTTTACTAAGCGTACAGTCGCACAAAACATCAAAACTAATCTCGAATATATTCAAAGGATAATAGACCATAGAAAAGAAGGAATAGTAACAAGGACCATGTTCGCGAGAATTTGAAAGAATTGTGGAAATCACAAGTAAACAAGGATGAACAAGCAATAAAGAGTACTGGAAAGAGAATCAACTGATAACTTTAAGGGTAACTCTTGAATCGAAGGAATTTAATAAGACCAATAAGATGAAAAACAATGCAGTATTTTGAAACGAATTCAAGCTGAGTTAAGCAAATATGAGATTTACAAAAGAAGAGTATCCAAAACTAAAAACAAAGCTCTCAGAACTCGAGTTTGATTTAAGAATATTTTCAAACATTGTTCTTGAAGAATGGAAATCTTAAGGGAAGATCATTTTATGTTTTACAAAAAAAAGATAAGTAACAAACATCTTTCAACAGAATAATAAAAGCATAAATGTAACATTATTTCAATATAAATTCAAGTCGAAACAGACTACATAAAATTCGAGAAAGGAAAGACTAATTTGGCTAAGAGAAAAATTCTATTATTATGTTTTTTTTTTTTCGTTTTTATGTTAAGTATGCATGAAAATTACGATTTTGTTGGAAGAAAACTTGAAATAAAGTTTTGCTTATAAAAGAAAAAGAAGATGCATCACAATGAAACGAATTTAAATCGCATACAAAAATTTTCAAAATAAGGGAGTGTAAGTTAAGTTAAAAGTGATTTTATTAAAACTTCAAGGGATGGTTGTATCGCTCCAAAACAAATTCAACTTACAGCAAAAGAGGCACAGCCCAAATAAAAGAACGCAGAGTCAAAAACAATCTTACATAAAAATAAATCAAACCTTATTTAAAAAGGCTTAAAACAATCCAAGAATATACTAAAAATCACACCTTATAAGGATATTCAATAATATTAAAGTTCATTAAGTACGTTTAAAGAGATACAAATCGCAGAAAGAAAAGAGTAAGTGATAAGAATAAGATTCACATGAATTCGGAAGGAGGCATAGAATTACAACTAAGCAACAATGTATGGACATGAGAAAACATTTCGGAAAGAGTCATTTCGCATCTTAACAGGAAATATTGAATCTAAAAACTCCAAAGAAAACAAGAGAAGGGTAGTGGTAAATTGGATCAAAACAAACTGAAACCAAATTAGAGAAGCGCAAGGTTTACAAAAATATGAAGGAATGGTTCTAGTCACCAACAAACTAGGATGGTTAAGAGTCGTGAAGTATGTCAGAAGAAAGAATTGAAATACAAATAGGAAAGAATTTTGACTTCAAAGAACTTCAATAGAAATACTAAAAGAGAACAGGGCAATTATTAAGAAAATTCAAGAGAATTGATAAAAACATAAATATTGCGTCATATTAAAACAATTTCAAGTCGAACTAGATTATGTGAGATTTGTGAAATGAAAATTAGTTAAGCTAAGGATAAAATATTTTCTCGAAAACCTTGAAAGACATTTTACATAATAAAATAAGAATTTGCATAAAAATAAATATGAGATTGGTAAGAATTCAAGTTGTAATCCTAGGAAGGAATTTGAATCTAAGAATTTCGAAAGGAACAATTAAAAGGAAGAACGGTGCACTCTTTTGAACCGAATCTAAGTTGGGTTAAAAAGAATACTAAAAATCAATGGTAGCGTCCACAAGGAATGGATAAACTCAAAAAAGAATGAATTCACTTTTTCAAAAGAAATATAAAAGGTATTGCATCAAAACAACTCAGATTAAAATTAGATAAGCAAAATTTATAAAATAAAACTTAATCAAGCTATGAGCAGAAATATTTTCTTAAGAGTCTTGGAAAATACTCAGGTGCAAAATCACAAAAGTATACGTATAAAAATGGTGATAAAATTGGAAGTAAATCAAGTTATAGTCAAAGAAGAAAATCCAAAATAAAAATTGTTTTCACATATCTATAAAAGAATAGGTGAAGTAATGCAGATAAGTAGATTTAAATCATATAAAGAAATTTTTGAATCCATGTAGGAAAATATATACTAAATTAAAAGTGGTCACATAAAAAAAATTCAAAAGATGATTGCGTAACAGAATTAAGTAGAAAAATAGTCAATTCTAAATTTTTTTTTTAAATCCAAAATAAGCTCAGATCACGTCAAGGAGATACACAGATTACGTAGAGAAATTCAAGGTCAAGAATTATGATGCCGAGAATTTAGAAGATAATCAAGAATATGGTAAGTACAAGATATATATTAGTCATGAAGTAAAAGAATCAATTTACAAAATTAGTTTAGTTCGAATCTTAATTCTCAAGGTTCAAATTTCTCAAGATTTAAGGATCATGCATCATGCCAAAACAAGTTCAAGATCGGATCAATGAGCACAGGATTCCTAAAGAAGAGTATAATCAATGATAAAGACAGATATCTTTAAAAGACTCAGGCAAATTCTTAAAAATACAATCAAACAAGGTTATAGACGAATAATGAAATACGGTCGAAGAATGATCAATCATGGTTCAAGAAAGGAATCCGAGTCAAGGAACTTCAATGAGGATAGTAAAAAGAAACGATATCCCAACCTAAGCGACGTAAACAAGAATCACAAATCAAAACCAAGCATGAAAAGCGAACAATAGCATCCGCGAACCACGTGACACGCATTATCTATGACTCGCATATCGTCTATGATAACCCATTGGTGTTTCCATATAAAAAATTCACTAGTGTTAAGCCGGCCAAACTTAATACCAGGAATTATGCAATGCAAGACTAATGGCACCGTCATGTGCATAACGCTCTAATTCTCGTTATTCAAACAAGACCTACTACATGACAGACTCTCAGAGTATGCAATTGAAGCATAACCGGTCCATTCCTCAGGCTCTACAGGAAAGAACGCTCTGATACCATAATGTAACACCCTCACTATCAGAAGTTACACTTCCGGCTGCGCTACTCTGATAGCAAGAAGTATTACGACTACTTTAAATACTAAATATTAAAATAGGAGCCTGTGACTCGACACTGTATCGCTGATTTCTTTGAAAAAAACAGAAATAAATACTTTCTCTTAAGAAAAATACAAGCAGGCATAGATTCATATACAAGACTCCTTACGTAATAACTCAATATATTATACATATAAAACATACAATTCCTATCCCTCTTACAAACTTGTAATAACAAAGACGATGGATGAAATAATCTAATTAATACAACAGAATATAAACCAAACGCAGTATAACTCTTCTTAATGCTTCTTCATACAGTTCCTGAAAAGGTAAAGCTGTAGGGGGTGAGAACCTAACCACACGGTCTCACCACGGAGTTTCAAAATTGTGATAAGAAAATATTTAATAAGAAAACTGTTTTCAAGCTCAGTGATTATCATTGTCTTATGAACCTTTTAAAAAAACCAATAGGTAATCGTTCAAAACCTTTTTCAAAGAAACAATGTTTCATCTTTCAGAAATCCGAAACCTTTCCTTTCTTATAAGAAAATCTCAATCAGAAACCAACCACGCAATCAAACAACACAATCATTAATTCAGCACCAAAGTTCAATCCCAAATGTAGCACGCCAGGACAAACACAGGCAAGGCAGACAAGGAAAGCACAAGTAGGCAGCACTTACAGCAAATAGTTCAAGTAGCAGTTACGAACAGTTTAGCAATTAGGCAAACCAAAACAAGTTCAAACTCAAGCAAAGCATACAAATGCATATGATGCATGCCTGTCCTATGGCTGATGAGGCTCATCTGTCGGTTATCCAGCCAACTCAACAAGTCTGAATTGTACTTAGACTGTCCCCCGACGTGCATCCCCAAGAGTCTATGCATAGCTTTTTCTCAAATAATCAATATTACTCAATGGGGGTAACATTCCCAGGAATTTCTATAGTGCCCGGTCACACACTTACGTCGTAGGGTCAACAGAGTATCGAGTTTTCAACCTGGTACACGTGGCGGCAAGCCACGGCACTTAATCCAGGGAACCTCGTATCTCAGATATTTCAAATTCATAAGCCATGTGAATAATTCAAAGTTTACATCTCAACATTCTCAACATCATAATCATTCATCAATCTAAATCTCATTTCCAAGTTCATTTCAAAGCCATATTTCAAATAAAATCCCCATCATCCTCTTTTTCATTCTGTTCATTAACAATCTCAATTCCAAAACAAAATTCTTTCTTTGATAGACAAATCAATCTTAAAACTTATAATGCTTAAAAACAAATCTTTTTAATTAATTACTTTAAATAAAACTTTCAATTTTATAAAATTTCGGCAGCATCTCCTCTAAAACTCGGACACTGCCATCCTTTAGGGGTCCCATCCAACCATTTCTCAAACCTTTTCTCAACCATTTCTAAATCTCAAACATTTTCCAAAATTGAACCAGTTCCAATGTCAAATTATTTTCAAATAACCAATTCTAACAGTAAAACTTTTTTTAAAATCGAATCAGCTCAAATATTAAATCATTCATAAAATTAAACCAACTCACAATCAAACCGCTCCCAGAATCAATTTATTTTCATATCTCAAATTATTTCCAAAATCGTTTCATTTATATTACTAAGTAAACTCTACAACCAAGAAAATTCACCTTTCTTAATAATCAAGTAAATGACATTCCAAACCGATTTTTATCCACAACCACACACCACTCACGCAATCAAGTACCCAATAATTCAATCCAACAAACCATCACATCCATAAGACAAATATAATCACAGAAGTAAATCTCTTTGCATCGATATCTATTTATCACAACTCTGTAATATAAAATAGATTTTAAGAAAACCCCAACCTCAAAGAATCAAACCCGCAGCGATTTTAATGCGATAAACCCTCTTTTCACCTTATTCTGCAGCGGCTACGACTCTCACGCAACTAGAACGGCAGTGGCCATGGTTGCAACAAAATGGAAGATTCAAATTGGATAGGAATTAAAAGCAATTACAACCTGGGGAGTCAAGACCAAGTAAGGACTAGAATTAAAATCAGAACATGGAAACCATGGAAGTGATAAAACAGGACATACAAATCGACTAAACCTAAGAGAAAGATCAGACCAGTACCATTTGTACCAAGATAACAAAATCAGAACTAGCAGCAGCTTCAGCAGCAATGGCATTAGAACCAGCAGTAGTACCAACAGTGTAACACCCTAGTATTCAAATCCTTATGCTCGAGTCATAAGTCAATGATATTACGGTGGTACGACTCTCAGGTGGATTTTTAATATATAAATATAGGTAATTTCGAAAAGAGTATTAATCGAGAAGCCTGAAAAGAGTAGAAATAAAATCGCAAAGACGTATCACTCACGTTTCGACAACAAAAGATAAACCGTGAAGCCGAAAACGATATACGGACAAGGCGTAGAGGAGATTAAGAGATAGATAACAGATAGATATATATAACATAAGTAAATAGCCACTAGTCGCGACCCGCGAAGTTTAGGCCGGCTAGGGTACAGTATGAAAGTAGATGACAATAGTATATCCTAATCTCTCCCAAAGGAAACATAAGAGCCTCTATAGGCAAGTTCTAAAAGAGTTCAATACATAATATAATCTTTTCAAAACATAGGTGGAGAGATTCTAATCAAACACAAAGTAGAGGAAATAAAGATCTTCGCCGTCTCTCAGACGACCCACAACTCACTTCTGAGCACCTGGACCTGTATCTGAAAAATAAGAGATATATACGGAATGAGAACCCCGGGCCCATGGGTTCCCAGTACGGTAAAAGTGCCAAATAAATACAATGCACTGCAATAAAAACTCACCAAGCATCCTAAACTCCTTTTCACCAAGTATCCAGCCTAGATTCTCACTAATCTATAAATAGGCATCTGTCGTAAGGGAATACTAAATCTAGATAACATCTCATATGACTCCAAACTCGCTGACTCTCCCACGAATCAGATCAGAATCATAAACAAAGCCATCATCAGTCGTGCTGTCTCAACAATTCTATATCAATATATCATGCCCTCCCTGGAACTAGTGAAACCACATCACTGCGTCTACCCAGGGAGCTCAAATCATCTCAACTAATGATCACCATCATCATGCAATCGCATCATCAATTCATCTCATCAAGAACAGCCCTCAACCTCCACCGACACCAACATGAGGGGCTTCTCAGTTGTACAAACACAAGCAATACAGGCAAGTAATACACAATTAGGGTACAAGTAGAACAACTAGCACATAATCAGGTAACTTAGCATATATAACGTAGAAATCCAAAACAAATAGGCAAACCCAAACAATTCAAACATATGCAAATGATGAATGCCTGCCCTATGGCTGATGATATCATCTGTCGGTTATCAAGCCAACCCGACATGTCCGGTAGCTAACCCGGGCACAGTCTCTCTGTTGCGTATTAATATCATTAGAGGGAATATGTGCCCTGTCACCATTAGAGGGTATCTGCGCCCTGTCGCCATTAGAGGGTATCTGCGCCCTGTCCCCATTAGAGGGTATCTGCGCCCTGTCGCCATTAGAGGGTATCGGTGCCCTGTCACCCTTACAACCAGAGAGAAAACACAAGCATGCTTACATTCAACATTTTTCATCATTATTCATTTATCATATTCGTTAATTTATCATATATGCCTTTATACTCAGCCATAATCCATAATGGCTTTGTCGTAACTCAGCAATAACTCAGCCACCCGGCTCACAGTTCAATCCAGAACTAGCCAATTTATCAACATGGCTCCGCCGTATCCGGCAAGAACTCAGCCATCCGGCTCATGGTCCAATCAAGAACCAACCATTTATCAATAAATATAGCCCTTCGGCTCATGGCATACACGGTACTTCCACCGCCATCCTCCATATCTCATATAATCATATCTGATCATCCTTGATCATAACCTTTTCCCTTGCTTCACTCGCAAGTTACCACATCCCCTAGCTCCTTCCTCATTGCTAGGCATACCATAATGATTTGATACATAAGGGATGAGATCGGAGGCTTAAAAGTATGAGGTTTGGCTTTAAAAACTCAAAAATCAACTTTGGCATGAAAACAGGGCCACGCGTACGCGCACTCCACGCGCACGCGTGGATGGCCAAAAACTCATCGACGCGCAAGCGTCATACGCGCGAACGCGCGGGTTGAAAAATATCCAAACGGCGCGCAAGCGTCAGCCATGCGTACGCGTGGGTGCTCTTGCGCCCAGGCACAAAACTGGCACGACCCTGGCACAACTCTCTGGAAAATAGCTGGGCATTTGGTACAGCGCATCGACGCGCCCGCGCACACCACGCGCATGCGTGGATGGTGCTTTCTGGAAGAACGGCGCGCACGCGCCAGGTGCGCCTACGCGCGTAGGGTCGTTCTGCTAAAAATTTTCGAAGTTAAAAGCTGCAGAATTTACAGATTCAACCCCCAATCTTCCGACGGACATAACTCTCTCATTTTAAATCGTTTTTCACCCGTCCTTCGAATGGCATGGACATCCCGGATCCAATTTTATTTCTAAACAGATTTGGCAGAAAACAGAGATCCGTAGTCCAGGTTATGTCCCGTCAAAGTATGCCCCAAAACCATGTTTCCATACAAAACTACAAAGTGCCATTTTCAAAACAAGCCATTTTCAACTCTTTTCAAAATTAATCAAAACATGCCAATTTCAGTCTTTTCTTTGAAATCAATAAAAATATACCAAAATCAACATCAAGCCTCCTCAACTCGCATGTTGACACTTTCTCAAACTCAAACACATTTACATATCATATACTCTTTCTCATGCCAAATTTCAACAACACTATTTCCAATCAACCATCATTATACATAATCAAAATCGTACTCACTATCACGTGGCTTTACCCACAAATCAACCTTAATCATTCCTCAAGCATATATCACGACAAACATATCTCTAATGCATCATCATACCATCAAGGCATCAATAATCATAATCACATATATGACCTTATTATATATCTCAACCAAATCCAAACATACCTCATCTATATAATTGCACCCAAATTTACCAAATCCCACACCTCAACTCCTCAAACCTTATTATTCAATAACCAACCCAATCATTCATATATTCATTATCTGAAATTCATCCAATCACTTGTGTCATCATACAATGCACACATCAACTTACCTTTCTCACCTTTTTTCGGCCTCCGGCCCAAAATTTACGGCCTCCGGCCCAATATCATAATTTAAATGCATAAACCACAAATCAATACTCATTACCCAGTACATCAAATTCTCAATACATCAAGCATACAAGGCCACACAATTCTCAATCCAAATCATTAATTCACATTACATACCAACTATGCATATTAGCACCAACCATTTACATAATCCAAACTTAATCCTAGGGGCATCTAGCCTAGGAATTCTCATCACAACACACGGTACTTAAATGAAACTTAAACCGTACCTCTTGTAGCCAAACCAATTGAGTCTCTTCTTTGGAAGTCTTCACCAACCTTAGCTCCAAGCCTCACCAAAGCTCCTCAAACAATACCAATCTCCCAATTGTGCACCAACATCACCAAATACACTAACATAACCAATATCACATACATACATCAACCTAGGGCTCATAAAAATGACAAGTCACAAGGGTTTGAGCACTTCTTACCTCAGCCCATATGAAGTAGGGATAGAACCCACTTAGAATCCATGTTGCAGTATCCCTAAACATCTAAAATCACAAGATTTCAACACTAATTACCCAAAAACGTGTAACAGTGAGGAATTTCGAAAACTGGGCAGAGATGAATGGAATACTCACCACAAAACTTAGATAGAATTGTAGAGGATGAGAAGAGTGACGCGTGGCCGCAAACGGCTCGTCAATCGGAGCTCCGTAGCTCAAGTTATGGTGGTTTGAAGATCAAAGAGAGTTAGGTTTTCTCTCTTCTCTTCTCTCTTCCCAATTTCAGCGCCCAACACCCCTTCTTTAGGGCAAAATGAGCTGAAATGCTCATAACTAATGTTTATATATGTTGGGTCTTGGGCCCACTTAGGCCCGGTTCACTTATTTTTGCCCATTGGCCCAATTTTGGGCCAAAACCTTTAAGATTAGCGCTCTAAATTGCACTTTAAATATTTCTACCTTCCCTAATTATAGTTCCTCATTTATTAATATTATTTACCCATAATCAATTTCCTCAGCTGTAGTACCAGACAGATCTCAGCCGGTACTGCCGGTTAAAATTCCACTGCGCGCTTTTACGCAGAAAACTATGTTTTCCGACTCGGAAAAATTCACTGAATCCAAATATCATATTTGAATTATCAAATTCCAATTGCCAAATCTTCCAACCATATCCGCTCTTATTTAACTTATTATTTAATTAATTTCGGTTAGACCGGGTATTACATTCTACCCCCCTAACAGAAATTTTTGCCTTCAAAAATTCCATCCATCACTGCGAGTACGCGAGCGTAGTCTGCCTCTATATCCAACGCATAACAGTCCCAAGGTCCTTTTATTCTGCGCGCTTCCGTTGCCGCGCTCTGATTTCTCTATATTCGAGGTTCTCGGTCATTTGTCCAACGCCGACCAATAGTCTCGTTCCTTACTTTTATCGTCTCATCAACTCACCCTATTAAATCTCAAATCATGTCATCAATAATATTACCATCGTCGTTAATCACAGCCATCGTCCCCCATCACTATAATCAATCAAAGATCATCACCACACCTTAATGATACTCCATCACTATCCTCTCTCTCTGCCAAGCCAATTACCACTAATCACAGCTCAACTCCAAGCATAAACTCCAAACTTACTTTCTTATTCTCAAACCCTCGAATTTCCACATGACTTGCTGTTATAAAGCCTTTGACTCATCAATCAAAAACCCCTTTCATTTCTGGAAAGCAAATGAGTTTGAAATAATAATTTAACAAAATTATAAGAATCCGCTTTCCTTTAATAATCTATAAAAGCATTCGAGACACATCTCTTTTGTTAACGTTACTCATATCAAAAATCATCCTCAAAACCATAACCAACGCTCTTTCAATTTCTTGGGAAAAATTTTCAACAGTACCTCCCCAAAAATTGGAGTTTACCACCCGTCACGGGTTCCCTTAAACCAATCTCAGTACCGCATCAGCATTCCAATTTAGTGGTTTTCACATTCGTCTTTCAAAACCAATCATTATAAATCTCAATCTAATTCCAAGGTCACTATTACCAAACATCATGGTACTCATCTCTCAAACACGACAACTTGCACTCTCTCATCATCTAAATCCAATTATGCATCAATGATAATTTCCTCATCCGCTTTAGAACCATCAAAGCTCGCAGCCGCAATCAATTCCAACTATTGGGGATCATTACTTGCAGTAACCCGCTTAACCCTTCTAGTATTCAAACATAAGATAATACAGTAAACTTTTACAGCTCTTATTCGTAGCTATCCTGTGTTACTGCTTCCACAAGTTTCCGCTACTTTATTCTGATCTCTCGTCTAGTACGAGTTCTATCACTTACTTCCTCACAACCACAACTTAGCATGACTGGCATTCACTAGATTTCTATCTATGATAGCCAAAACCACATACCAACTTAATCGTACTTTTAACACGTTGTTACCGATCTTTCGCTTACCAATTCCCAAACCGTCGGATTTAACGGTATCACCCGTTGTTGTAGTGAACACACGACCTTGTTGTTGGCCCTTGGTAGTATTCCGGTTGACCTTCTTAGGACATTTCCAGGACACGTGTCCAACTCCTCTACAACCATAGCAATGTCCCAATCCACCTCGACACGAAGTTCCCGGATGATGGCTTTGACATCGCCCACCAGTCATTCCACTCTGAGGTTGCTTTCCGTTAAAGGCCTACCTAATCACTTATGCTCACCAAACCTTCTATTAAGATAACTTAGGGTTATCTAGAACAGATCATAATTTTTCATTCGACCATGTATTATGAGTGAATACCAGCCTTCAGCATTATCTAAAGTGGTAAAGAATTAAGTTATCAGTTTTCTTATTACCTCAGGTACGAAAATCAGACCTGGCAGTCTCCCGGTCCTTCCGATGTGGGCAATCTCTGACCAAATGTCCTAGCTTTCCGCAATTGTAACACAAACCCGAACCATAACGACACGGTCTATTTGGGTGATGACCTCCACATCTCTGACAGCTCAAAACATCTGAAACAACCACTATTTGCTTTTCCCTACCTTTTCCTTGGGAATTCTTATTTGTCGCAAGGTCATTTCGCCTTTGGGGAAGACGTTGTGGGTATCCTCTTCTCTTAAACTCTTGACCCCTTGTTGGGTATTCCTGATTGTGCTCTCTGCGGTGGGACTCCTGACGGTCATTCTTCGTCTCAACAGCCTTCCTCACACATTCTTCAGCAATATGGCTCTTGTTCACAAGTTCGGAGAAGACCCTAATCTCCATCGGTCCAACGGAGCTCAGGATTTCACTTCGAAGTCCTTCCTCATACTTAATACACTTCCATTCCTCGAAGTCTCCTGGGGTTCCTTGACACATACGAGAAAACCTGAATAACTCCTCAAATTTATCCGTATACTCAGATACGGACATTGTACCCTGCTTCAGCTGCAGTAATTCAAGTTCCTTGACCGTTCTAGAAGAATTCGGGAAGTACTTCTTATAAAATTCTACTTGGAAGGTACCCCAGGTGATAGGATCATTCCCCTGCTGCAGGAGACGTCGGGCCCCTTGCCACCAATGCGATGCTTCCCCCGTGAGCAGATAGGTAGCAAATTCAACACACTGTTCTTCAGGCACCAACTGCGCTTGCAGTGCTTGCTCCATGGCCTGAAACCAGGTGTCAGCTTCAGTCGAATTAGTGGTTCCCTTGAACTTAGGTGGATTAACCTTTAAGAAAGTTGCCAGTGTCATCGGGCCCTGAGCTCCACTTCCGCCATTGCCATTATTGTTTATCTGTTGCCCAAGAGCCTCCGCAGTGGCCTGCATAGTAGCAGCCATATTCTCCAACACCGCCATAAAGTTTACCGGGTTATTCGGGTTGATTTCCGGTTCCTGGGTACTAGTACGATCTCTCTTACGTCCCCGACCAGGTCCACGAGGCGCCATCTGGTTCCTATACACACCAAACAATCGATATCAAGTTGATCAGTCTCAATATCAGAAGTATAGTGCTTCAAAGTACCAAAAGTACACTCATGGACTTCATGCTAGATGTATCGGTTAGATACCCTAACTAGCACAGGCATAGACTCAGAGTATGCATTGAAGCATAAGCAGTTCCATCCCTCAGGCTCACGAGGACGAACTACTCTGATACCATAATGTAACACCCTAATATTCAAATCCTTATGCTCGAGTCATAAGTCAATGATATTACGTTGGTACGACTCTCAGGTGGATTTTTAATATATAAATATAGGTAATTTCGAAAAGAGTATTAATCGAGAAGCCTGAAAAGAGTAGAAATAAAATCGCAAAGACGTATCACTCACATTTCGACAACAAAAGATAAACCGTGAAGCCGAAAACGATATACGGACAAGGCGTAGAGGAGATTAAGAGATAGATAACAGATAGATATATATAACATAAGTAAATAGCCACTAGTCGCGACCCGCGAAGTTTAGGCCGGCTAGGGTACAGTATGAAAGTAGATGACAATAGTATATCCTAATCTCTCCCAAAGGAAACATAAGAGCCTCTATAGGCAAGTTCTAAAAGAGTTCAATACATAATATAATCTTTTCAAAACATAGGTGGAGAGATTCTAATCAAACACAAAGTAGAGGAAATAAAGATCTTCGCCGTCTCTCAGACGACCCACAACTCACTTCTGAGCACCTGGACCTGTATCTGAAAAATAAGAGATATATACGGAATGAGAACCCCGGGCCCATGGGTTCCCAGTACGGTAAAAGTGCCAAATAAATACAATGCACTGCAATAAAAATTCACCAAGCATCCTAAACTCCTTTTCACCAAGTATCCAGCCTAGATTCTCACTAATCTATAAATAGGCATCTGTCGTAAGGGAATACTAAATCTAGATCACATCTCATATGACTCCAAACTCGCTGACTCTCCCACGAATCAGATTTCAGAATCATAAACAAAGCCATCATCAGTCGTGCTGTCTCAGCAATTCTATATCAATATATCATGCCCTCCCTGGAACTAGTGAAACCACATCACTGCGTCTACCCAGGGAGCTCAAATCATCTCAACTAATGATCACCATCATCATGCAATCGCATCATCAATTCATCTCATCAAGAACAGCCCTCAACCTCCACCGACACCAACATGAGGGGCCTCTCAGTTGTACAAACACAAGCAATACAGGCAAGTAATACACAATTAGGGTACAAGTAGAACAACTAGCACATAATCAGGTAACTTAGCATATATAATGTAGAAATCCAAAACAAATAGGCAAACCCAAACAATTCAAACATATGCAAATGATGAATGCCTGCCCTATGGCTGATGATATCATCTGTCGGTTATCAAGCCAACCCGACATGTCCGGTAGCTAACTCGGGCACAGTCTCTCTGTTGCGTATTAATATCATTAGAGGGAATATGTGCCCTGTCACCATTAGAGGGTATCTGCGCCCTGTCGCCATTAGAGGGTACCTGCGCCCTGTCGCCATTAGAGGGTATCGGTGCCCTGTTGATGTGCATAAACTTGTTATGCTACGATTTAGGAAATTGCACGATCGGCAAAATTCCTTCCGGCAAGTGCACCGGTTATCGTCAAGTAAAAACTCACAATAGAGTGAGGTCGAATCCCACAAGGATTGGTTGAGTGAGCAATTCGGATTAGAAGTATGTTCTAGTTGAGCGGAATCAAGATTTAGATGAGAATTGCGGAATGTAAAATTGCATGAATTAAAGAGCGAGAAGCTAAATTGCTGAAATTAAAAGGGATGGGGTGATTGCATGAATTTAATTGCAGAATGTAAAGAGAAAGTGGTAAATCAGAAATGGGGAGTTCATTGGGTGTTAGGAGATATTGAGATCTCCGAATCAAAACAACTTTTATCCCTTCCTCAACCAATGCATTCATTGAATTTTGCTTGGCAATCTTATATGATTGGATCCCAATCCCTTGGCTCACCAATTCTCTCTAAAAACAAACAAATTCCCAATCCCTTGGTTTAAATGTTCATAAGAAGAGATGATGCTCGATCACTGATTATACCACACAGTTTCATGAACCACAATTTGGTAGGATTACATGTCACAATATCCATCCAAACCCCAATCCAATTCACTGTGAGAAAGCTTCTCTAGCATGAATCCTCCATTCCTTTCCCAAGGTTCCGAAGGATTCCAATTATGGGCAGTTTCTTTCCCAAGACAACTACCCAATGGAATTAGATCGAGAAGCTTTCTAACAAAATTCAAGAGAAAAGATTGAAGAAGAAGATAAAACTATTATTGATTCATTGAATTACAATAGAGCTCCCTAACCCAATGAAAGGGGTTTAGTGAGTCATAGCTCTGAATTCAATTACAAAAACTAGCAAAAATGAAAAGAAAAGTTCCCCCGTCTAAAAAGTCCCCCTCAGGGGCTGGATTCCCCTTCAATCCCCCCTCTCCTCAAATGCAGAAACTAAGGCCTTTAAATAGGCTCCCTAAATTACAAAATGAAAATGAAATTCAAAGCAAATTACAATCAAATGAAAATAAACTATTCTAGATGATTCTTGTGGCCTTGATTTGGTGTTGTTGATGGGCCTTGCTTGCTTGAAGGGCTGAGTGACATAATTGATCCAAAAAGGATAATGATCCATTAAACTACACTCAAATGTTGCACCCCCTTTCTTGAGTCGTCACTTTGTTCTCTTGTCAACCTTGCCAATTTGATGCCAAATATAGACTATTATACCTCGTTGGAAAGCTATGGATGTCAGATTTCTAACGCAACTGGAAGCACCTCAATTGGATCTCTACAACTCGAGTTATACTCCATGGAAGGTGAAGAGGTCAGCTGGCCTGATTGCATGTTGGTACTATGCTCTTCTATGCACATTACGGGGCTGTTTTCTCCCTCAATTTTTAGTATCCACCATGCATGTCATATATGCTTGGAAAGCTCTAGATGTCTTCTTTCCAATGCATTTTGAATCATCTCATTTGGAGTTTTGTAGCTCAAGTTATTTATGTTTGAAGAAGGCATGGTCAAGCTGTTCCATATAACACGTTTAAGCTTCAGTTTAAGGTTAAACTGAAGCTTAAACGTGGAAATGGAAAAGGTAGCCCTGGAGGTCGAACACGTTTAAGCTCCAGTTTAAGGTTAAACTGGAGCTTAAACGTGGAAATGGAGAAAGCAACCCTGGAGGAGAAAACTTGGTCGAACACGTTTAAGCTCCAGTTTAAGGTCAAACTGGAGCTTAAACGTGGAAATGGCTCCCTGGTGCACTTCCCATTTCTGGCGTTTAACCTCCAGTTTAAGGTTAAACTGGAGGTTAAACGTGGAAATGCTTCCTGATTGGCATTCTCATTCTGGCGTTTAACCTCCAGTTTAAGGTTAAACTGGAGGTTAAACGTGGAATGCTTCTTTGGTGAGACTTTCATTTTGGCGTTTAACCTCCAGTTTAAGGTTAAACTGGAGGTTAAACTTCAATTCCAGCATTATATGGCTTGGTAGTTTAAGTTCCAGTTTAAGCTTAAACTGGAACTTAAACTCCACATGTGATATTCAAGCTTCCTTTATTGATTTTGTTGCTTCCTTGCCTAGCCTCTTCTTCCCTGAAATCATCCAAACAATTGCATCAAAGTCTTGCAAAAATTCATGAGAATTCTTCCATTCATAGCTTTCAAGGAATATAACTAAAAACTCATGGAATTTGCATCAAAATCTTCATGTTGAATGATTTAAGACAAGCATGACTATTTGGCCCAAAATGATTACTTAAGGCTCAAGAAAATGCATAAAACAACTAAAAATAAAAGAAAAAGGCTAGTGAAACTAGCCTAAGATGCCTTGGCATCACCTGTCACCCTTACAACCAGAGAGAAAACACAAGCATGCTTACATTCAACATTTTTCATCATTATTCATTTATCATATTCGTTAATTTATCATATATGCCTTTATACTCAGCCATAATCCATAATGGCTTTGCCGTAACTCGGCAATAACTCAGCCACCCGGCTCACAGTTCAATCCAGAACTAGCCAATTTATCAACATGGCTCCGCCGTATCCGGCAAGAACTCAGCCATCCGGCTCATGGTCCAATCAAGAACCAACCATTTATCAATAAATATAGCCCTTCGGCTCATGGCATACACGGTACTTCCACCGCCATCCTCCATATCTCATATAATCATATCTGATCATCCTTGATCATAACCTTTTCCCTTGCTTCACTCGCAAGTTATCATATCCCCTAGCTCCTTCCTCATTGCTAGGCATACCATAATGATTTGATACATAAGGGGTGAGATCGGAGGCTTAAAAGTATGAGGTTTGGCTTTAAAAACTCAAAAATCAACTTTGGCATGAAAACAGGGCCACGCGTACGCGCACTCCACGCGCACGCGTGGATGGCCAAAAACTCATCGACGCGCAAGCGTCATACGCGCGAACGCGCGGGTTGAAAAATATCCAAACGGCACGCAAGCGTCAGCCATGCGTACGCGTGGGTGCTCTTGCGCCCAGGCACAAAACTGGCACGACCCTGGCACAACTCTCTGGAAAATAGCTGGGCATTTGGTACAGCGCATCGACGCGCCCGCGCACACCACGCGCATGCGTGGATGGTGCTTTCTGGAAGAACGGCGCGCACGCGCCAGGTGCGCCTATGCGCGTAGGGTCGTTCTGCTAAAAATTTTCTAAGTTAAAAGCTGCAGAATTTACAGATTCAACCCCCAATCTTCCGACGGACATAACTCTCTCATTTTAAATCGTTTTTCACCCGTCCTTCGAACGGCATGGACATCCCGGATCCAATTTCATTTCTAAACAGATTTGGCAGAAAACAGAGATCCGTAGTCCAGGTTATGTCCCGTCAAAGTATGCCCCAAAACCATGTTTCCATACAAAACCACAAAGTGCCATTTTCAAAACAAGCCATTTTCAACTCTTTTCAAAATTAATCAAAACATGCCAATTTCAGCCTTTTCTTTGAAATCAATCAAAATATACCAAAATCAACATCAAGCCTCCTCAACTCGCACGTTGACACTTTCTCAAACTCAAACACATTTACATATCATATACTCTTTCTCATGCCAAATTTCAACAACTCTATTTTCAATCAACCATCATTATACATAATCGATATCGTACTCACTATCACGTGGCTTTACCCACAAATCAACCTTAATCATTCCTCAAGCATATATCACGACAAACATATCTCTAATGCATCATCATACCATCAAGGCATCAATAATCATAATCACATATATGACCTTATTATATATCTCAACCAAATCCAAACATACCTCATCTATATAATTGCACCCAAATTTACCAAATCCCACACCTCAACTCCTCAAACCTTATTATTCAATAACCAACCCAATCATTCATATATTCATTATCTGAAATTCATCCAATCACTTGTGTCATCATACAATGCACACATCAACTTACCTTTCTCACCTTTTTTCAGCCTCCGGCCCAAAATCTACGGCCTCCGGCCCAATATCATAATTTAAATGCATAAACCACAAATCAATAATCATTACCCAGTACATCAAATTCTCAATACATCAAGCATACAAGGCCACACAATTCTCAACCCAAATCATTAATTCACATTACATACCAACTATGCATATTAGCACCAACTATTTACATAATCCAAACTTAATCCTAGGGGCATCTAGCCTAGGAATTCTCATCACAACACACGGTACTTAAATGAAACTTAAATCGTACCTCTTGTAGCCAAACCAATTGAGCCTCTTCTTTGGAAGTCTTCACCAACCTTAGCTCCAAGCCTCACCAAAGCTCCTCAAACAATACCAATCTCCCAATTGTGCACCAACATCACCAAATACACTAACATAACCAATATCACATACATACATCAACCTAGGGCTCATAAAAATGACAAGTCACAAGGGTTTGAGCACTTCTTACCTCAGCCCATATGAAGTAGGGATAGAACCCACTTAGAATCCATGTTGGAGTATCCCTAAATATCCAAAATCACAAGATTTCAACACTAATTACCCAAAAACGTGTAACAGTGGGGAATTTCGAAAACTGGGCAGAGATGAATGGAATACTCACCACAAAACTTAGATAGAATTGTAGAGGATGAGAAGAGCGACGCGTGGCCGCAAACGGCTCGTCAATCGGAGCTCCGTAGCTCAAGTTATGGTGGTTTGAAGATCAAAGAGAGTTAGGTTTTCTCTCTTCTCTTCTCTCTTCCCAATTTCAGCGCCCAACACCCCTTCTTTAGGGCAAAATGAGCTGAAATGCTCATAACTAATGTTTATATATGTTGGGTCTTGAGCCCACTTAGGCCCGGTTCACTTATTTTTGCCCATTGGCCCAATTTTGGGCCAAAACCTTTAAGATTAGCGCTCTAAATTGCACTTTAAATATTTCTACCTTCCCTAATTATAGTTCCTCATTTATTAATATTATTTACCCATAATCAATTTCCTCAGCTGTAGTACCAGACAGATCTCAGCCGGTACTGCCGGTCAAAATTCCACTGCGCGCTTTTACGCAGAAAACTATGTTTTCCGACTCGGAAAAATTCACTGAATCCAAATATCATATTTGAATTATCAAATTCCAATTGCCAAATCTTCCAACCATATTCGCTCTTATTTAACTTATTATTTAATTAATTTCGGTTAGACCGGGTATTACAAACAGCAACATCAACACCGAACAGTAATAGTTTATTCTGACAAATTAAAATTAACATGAAATGGATATTAGGTGAAACTAAAACCAACTGACATGGTGAAGGAGGCAAAACAAGTTCAGTCTCACCATGAAAAGCAGCAAAGCCTAACGAAACAGGGGCGGGGCTGAAGGAGTAGTGGTGGTTTTCCGGCGACCAGAGGCACTGCCACCACCACGGCAGCAGGAACGGAGATGGATCTGATGGCGATGGGGCTCCACGGCGGTTCAGTAGCAACGGCAACTCCTCCCTCATCCCTCCATCGCGTCTCTCACTCTCTCTACTCAGATTCCGTTTGCTCTCTTTCTGCTCTGACTCACCCTCACTCCAGCGTCCTCCACGGCTACGGCGAACCCACGGCGGCAGAGCAGGCAGCAACGCTTCCTTCCACTGTGCGACCTCTTCTCCCTCGACGACTCCTCTCTCTCGCGCGCGGTTCCTTGCATCGATGGCGGCTCAGCAAAGACGGCTTCAAGACAGATCGGTGGTAGTAGATCAGTGAACTGGGCGGCGCGGCGAGGTTTCTGTCCCTCCTCTCCGCGATAGCGACGGCGCCGGGAGCGGTGGCACCTAGCCCCGACGGCGGCGAGCCTCCCCCTCCCTTCCTTCCTTTCGGATTCCCTCAGCTCTCTCTCATATCACTCTCTCCCTTTCTTTCTTTCCTTCTTCTTTCTTTTCCCGTTTCCCCTTTCTATTTTCCTTTCTTTCATTTCTTTCTTTCTTCTGTTCGTTGTTTCCTGAAGCAATTAGGTATTAGGTTTTGGGGAAGGACGGTGGGGGTAGAAGGTTAGGATTAGGGTAGTTTAGGTAATTTTAATAAAATTAGGGATATAGAGTATTAATTAAAAACTTATTTTAATCTATTAAAATTATGTTAAAATTGTTATTTGATTATTAATTTACTAATTGACTTTTAATCAAATATTTTAATTTAAAATTAAAGATAATACAATTAATTTTCTTTGTTTATAAAATTAAAGTATTAAATTTTAGAATCTCAATTATGTAACTAAATTGTATAAAATTCTTATTCTTTTACAACCGTTAAGTTGTATAATTTAAATATAGAAAATTATTCAATAATTATAAAATTAAATAAAATTTCTAATTTAATTGTCAAAACTTGATTTAATTACTTTTAATAAAATAATTTCTAAAAATAAAGTCTTTAATAAATAAATAAATTAAAATTAACTCATAATAATATTTTTTGAAAATTATGGGTCTTACAGGAGGTGAATTGATAATTAAAGATGAATAATATTAACTAGTTTTTGCAATATTAAAGCAAGAAAAATAAAATAAATTAAATATGACATAATTAAATAGGAAAGAAAATTAAAGGAGTTGAAATAAACCAAATATGACACAAGTTTTTATTTCTCTCATATGACTAAAACATATTATAAGGGAGTTGAATTGTACTTTTTGGTCTAATTAAGAATCAAAGACAATGTACATTTTAAATACATAATTCTCTAATTTTTTTATTTTAAATTTGTTCACTCTTAATTACGAATTAAGAAAAAATTTCAAGTCAATTTCACCACAATAAAACCCAAGGTCCATTTACATATAAACATTATATAATTAGACTTTTCTTATAAAATTTCTCTTTGTTTGTGTTTTTTAGCCATTTTAATACATGTTTCAGTATATAAATTAAATATTATTAGAATTTAGAAGCTTTTAACAGATTAATAGAAAAAATAATAAATAAGTATGTAAATAATTGAAAATATGCCAATTTTTAAATATACTTAATAATTGAATAAATATAATATTATTATTATTATTAATTTTAAGCATTATATATATATATATATATATATATGAATAAATTTGTAAGTAATTAAAAGGGATACAGAATCTTGGATAGAGAAATGGTAAGTTGACTTAGAATATGAATAATGCTATATAGCTGTTAGTAAATATTATTATTTTTTACTAGTAATAATTTGTATTTATATTTATAGATATTTTACATATAAAAACATATAATTTATATCTATATTTAATTATTTATTAAAATTTTGCACCATAAACTAATATAGTTTGTATCTATATTTTTTAAAATTTACACATATAAATTAATAAAATTTATTTATTAAAGATAATTTAATATTTATACTAATTAAATAATAATTAGAACTACTAAAAATTATTAACTCTAAAAATTCTCTTAAAATATTAATTTACAAATGAATTAAAGAAAGTTACATAACTGTTTTTCATTTTTGAATTATACAAAAAAAGCTCTCTTTAATATATAATATACGAAATTAGTTACCAAATTTCTCCATCAATTAAAAAACGCATATGCTTTAATTTTTTTAAAAAATAATTATATCAATTAAAATTAAATTCATATTTTAACTAATTAATATTTTTTTGTCTTAACTAATTAATATTATTATTGGTATTAAAACTCTTTTTTTATTTTTCTTACAGGACTCGTTAAGAAAAGAAAAAAACAATCTAAGGAGTCAAGGACGAGGGACGGACCTAAGTAGTGTAATAGGGGGCACTTGACCCACTCTTATTTCAATTTTATATATATATAAGATGTTCTTATTTTAAATTCTAAATTATCTCCTAACAAATAAATTTAGCTCAATTATTTAAATCTCAAACTCGTGTTATTTTTTTATTATTTTGACTATTAATTAACCTAATTAAATTTAGTCTTCTCCTATTTTTAAATTCCAACCGTCACCACTTCTTTATTCATTTAAACTCTCTTTTTAGTTTCATATTTTCAACCTTCTTTTTCTATTCTTTTTCTAGTGGTTATTTTTTCTTCATCAAAAGATAAATTTTAATTTTTTATATATAACTCTTTATGACTTTATATATCTTTCAATTTCATTGTTTCTCTTTCTGATATTTTTAATTGCAAATTTTAATTCAAATAATTATAGTTTAGATATTAATCTAATTTTTTATTCTATTCATAAATTTATATATTTTATTTTATTCTCAATTTAGTGATCCTTATCATTTATTTGTTTATCTTTCGTTTTATTTTATTATATATAATTATATTATATATAAATTTTTAAAATCAATCGATTAATTTAAAATATATATTTTTACTTTTAAAAATAATAATAATAAAATATTTCAAAAAAAATTTTTTATTTTATTTTATTATATATAATTTAATTTTTTTATTTGATACTTTTATTTTTTTAAATTTAAATTAATAAATTTTTTAATAATAATGTATATTATTTTTGTCCTTTTAATATAAATATTTTGAATCTGTCACTGTTATCAATGATAAAAGGGTTCAACATGAATGACTTTCCCTTCCTTGGACCTAACTACCCGGCCAATTTTATAGATTACAACTACTTCTTCAATATAAAGACAAAATTGTACACGTATTACGAAAAAAAGATATATTATGAGAATATCTATAAACTTAAATCTATACCGTATAACTCCCTTTAATAGCTAAAAACTAACTTTTTATATTTATTCTAAAATCTTATCATGTTTATTCTATACAGAGGATATCGGTAAAGAAAGAATTGTCTATCTAAATTAGTAGTTCTTAAAAAACTAGAACAGTATATTCTAAATTAGTTGTCCTCATTGGTGCCGTACCAAAAGATCTAAATTTGCAAAATTTAGCCTTAAAATTATGGTAATTACAAAAGGGCCTGTTGAATTAAGTAAAAGACTAATAATTCAGGTAATGTTAATTAAAAATCAATTATATCTTTTGGATTAATTTTTTGAAATACTTAAATAATTTTTTTAATATTATAAAAAATAGTATTTTGGTATTAGTATTAAAAGATAAAAATGTCTGTTTATGTTTAGAGTTATTTAATTGTATTATAAATTAAAATTTGAATTTTATTTTTAAAATATTAAACTCCACAGAGTTTATTTTAAAAATTAAAATGATTAACATTAAATTTAAAAATACCAAAATATCCTTTATGTAATAATTTTAAAATTACTAGAAGAATATCCTTATAGGAATAATTAATATTCTTTGATTTATTAAAAATTATGAATTTTATTTTAATATTAAAAAAAATGCTAAAGCACCCTATAGTAAATTTATAAAATACCAAAACAACCTTTTTAGCATTATATTCTTAAAAAGACTAAAATATATTTTTAGAATAAATGTTAGTTAATTGTATTAGAAAATACAATTCAAACTTTTGAAACAATTAAAATATCCTTAACATGAACGTCATTTTATTTTGAAAATATTTTGTTAACTTTAATTTTTTGCTACAACAAAGATTTAATTACAAAATTTAAAATAATATAAAGACCAATTGGAAGCTTTTAAACATAGAAATTTAATTACAAATTTAATAAAATTATAAAAACTCACAAAATAATTTAATCTAAAATTAATTTATATTGTTTGATCATTTTAGAAATGAAAAATTCATATTTGATTTTAACAAGCCTAGAATATTCTTTTCGTTCATTTTCAATGACTATAGTACATTCTTTAAAACCCAAACAAAAATAAAGTTTTACTATTAATTTTTAAAAAGATTAAAATATCCTTGAAGTTTAAGGATGTTTAATTGTATTAGAAATTAATATTTGTATTTTATTATAAAAAAAAACTAAAATTTTCACAACGTTTAGTTTGAGAGACTAAACAACTTTTTTAACAATAATTTTAAAGAAACAAAAATGTCCTTATAGTTCACATTTAGTGTACTAACATATCTCGTAATAGTTAATTTTAAAAAAATTAAATTATCTTTACAGAATTAATTAAGATTGTTTGATTATATTAGAAATTAGAAATTTTATATATTAAAAAGATAAAAATATCCTTATGCTTAATTTTTAAAAGACTAAAATCATTTTTTAAGATGAACCTTAAACGATTAAATAGCCTTTTAATAAAACTTGTTTAATTGTATTAGAGATTGTAAATCTCAACTTTTAAACAGACTAAAATATTCTTATGATTAGTGTTCATCAAGAATACATAATAGCCTTTGAAAGTTAATTCCAAAAAAAAAAAAAATCGTCGTAGGACTAATTCATATTTTTTTATGTATTAGAAATTGAAAAATTGAATATGATTTTAAAAAGACAAAAATACTCTTAAAATTCATATTTAATTAGAGTACTAAAATATATACCCTTTAATCATTAGCATGAAAAAGATTAAATTACCTTATAGAATTAATTAAAATTATTTGATTATATTAAAAATTAAAAATTTTAATCTAATATTAAAAAGACTAAACTTTATACTTAACTTTTAAAAGACTAAAGTAATTTTTTTTTTAAAATTAATCTTAAGATACTAAAATATTCTTTTATAATAAAGGCTATTTAATTATATTAGAAATCGTAAATTTTAAATTTTAAAAAGACTAAAATATCTCGATAATTAAATTGTAGACTCATATTTCTTTATTGAATTATATAAAAAATTAGATCACAGTCATTTTTTTTTTTGAAAAAATTAAATATTACTACTGGAACTCAATGATCCATACAAGTAAAAATTATGAATGTGCTAAGCATACAAAATTCTGGGTGTAAAACTGAAACATATTGTCTCTGTCACTAAATTTTGGGTTGTTAACTTGTTATAGTAAATGTTGGGTTCATATAATAAAAAAAGTTTAAAAATCTATATTTATAAGAGCTCTGATATTATCCCAATTCCATTACTTATCTGGATCCTTTAAGTATCCAAAAATATTTTTATCATGGTAGAAAACTTCAATAAAGAAATTAATAATTTGTAGTGCATAAAAAAAAGTATAACTGTGATAAAAAACATCTTTCAGTCAAGACGTAGCAATGTCCAAGCATTTCAAAATTCAAAAAGTCAAAATTCACAAGTATTCTCAATTTCTCAAGATCAAAAGCATCAAAAGTAGTCAACATTAATTAATATTAGCCGATATAAGTACCAAAACCACCACAATATTAATTAAGAAATACAAATATTAGAGGCTTGTATATGAAGTAATGATGTTGTTTTAGAGGAACATTTTATTTTTTCTGTTGTTAGTGTTTTGTGCAGTTCTATTTTATTTTAGACTAAAATAATAGTTTAATTACTTTGCCAGTTCTTATTATTTTATTGACTTTTCAATAAGTTTTTATACTTTTTCTTTTCAATTGGTTCCTATATTATATCAAATTTTGTAATTAAATTTCTATTGTAAAAGAAAGGTTGAAATTAACGCAATATCTCATTAAATAAAACGAATATACACTTAATACTTGATTAAAATATAATAAGAAGACCTAGTTAAAAAAGTATAAGAACTTAATTAAAAATTCAGTAAAATTATAGAAACCAATAAAATAATTAAACCTAAAATGACAAATAAGTCTCTTAAAATTTACACTTCAAATAGAGTAATTACTAAAAAAAATAAATATTAGCAAAATTCTTCGTAATATCATATATAGACATATTACCTCCAAATTAATTTCTACAATAATAATAAATGTCTTAATTTAAATGTAACTTATCTATATTTGATATAGTTAAAAACTTTATTAATATTTTTTTAAGACATATTTATAATTACTCTTTATTTTATTTTTGTAAAGCTCTTTATAATAATACTATGTACATTCTTGAACCATGTGTTAAAAATAAAATAAAATAAAAATAATAAAAAAAATTATTGATGATACAAATACTCAATTAATAAAAAAAAATACTGAAAGCATAATAAAAACACACCTATTCAAATAAAGATATTAAAAATATTTTCTTATAAAGATTTTTATGTTAAAAGTATATTTTTTTTTTGTTTATCCACATTTTAAAGAAAGATAATATTTTTATAATATATCAAAATTAAAACCTACAATTCATCATCTAATAATAAAAAAAAATATCTTCACATGAAATCAATTAAAAAATCTTTAGGATAGCATCCACCTAACAAAAAAGTAGTTCAAGTTTTTGAAACTTAACAAAGAACGAAACTTTGGTTGAAAGCTGGCTTATTGATGCCTAGTATTGTGCTGCAGAAACATATTCATATGTGGCAGCAGTTCTACATCACCAGCATTAGTGAAGATAGAAGATTGCCCATGAAGATGGTGGTTAATAACTATGAGCTTGCATGTTTATTGCATCATTCTGCCGCTGATGTTGTGCATTCATCAGTAATGATGGATGTTGGCGATGATTCATTCCCCCTGATGATGATGCTTCTTGTTGAAAAAGATCACCATAACTCTTACTCTGAGGTTTATACCGCTGACTACTACTCTGAATTATTGGCTCCGTCGTCGAGAAATTATGAACTGATGAGGGCTCATCAACAATATTATTATCATAAAAGCTGAAAGGTGATGGTCCCTGCAAATCAGGATCATCAAGCAACATGCATATGTCAGTATTCTGTTCCTCAGTAGTGTTGTTTTCGACCCGAAAAATCTGTTCTGGGGTTAGAGTTTGATGATAATTATGTGCAGCAACGTTGTCTTGTATTATGTTTCCATAAACATTATAATTATAATAAGAAGCAGCAGCAGGAACATGGTTAACTTGATTTGATGCCGTATCCATATTATCGTTGTAGATTCCATTCTCGCCGTCGCCGGCCAGTAACATTTGCTGTCTATAACACTCTGCCTCGTCTTCCTCATTAATAACCATATCCGCATCTAGTTCAGAAAGCTGCATTATGTATATATATTTTTATTCCAAGGACAAGGTAAGTCATAAATTTGATCGTAAAACAATTTAATTAGTTATAGGAAATGAATGTTAATATAAAAATAAGGACATACTAGATACTACTACTACTACTTCTAGTTTTAGGGAAAAAGTCAGATTCTTATACATTAACAGCAATATATAGTAATATAACAACTACATGTAAGGTAAGAATCTTAAAATCTGATTTCATCTAAAAAATTAACTAATAGTATTAATTAATTAAGAGTTAATCATGTGAGAATCAACAGTAGACAGATCAGAGAAGTAGTCAAGGTAGAAAAGAGGAATAAGGAGTTAGAAGAGTAGGAGTTAGTTACGGCAGTTATAACAGTTTCCTGTTATACTGGTTCTTGTAACAGTGTACATATGCAAAGGGTAACTAGCTATTACATTATGTATGACTGAATTGTTCATCATTTTCTTTAATACTACTCAGATTTCACATTCATACTTCTCTCTCTTCTATGATTCTTTCCCTGCTACTTATTGATACTCATTGTTCTTTACTTCATCAAGAACAGTTCTTTGTTTCATCAAGAATAATTCACTTTCAATTCTCACTAACAAAGTGATCTTGAACTCTAAAGAACTATTAATTTTTTCATCAGATACAAAAATATCTAAGTAGTAAGAGAAATTAAACCTGATCAAAAAAATCATTGTCGGCAACTGGATGATGAGATTGAGAAGATGGTGATTCATTATCCACCGTTACGTCATTGCCGCCATTATTATTATTAGTCAAAACACATTGTTCTTGTTCATCTTTGATGATTCCATTTCCATACTTATTCATGCAACCCTCACATCGACATCGACTAGAACAACCAACTTCAGCACGGAAGCAAGCGCAATAGTTGCTCTTGCACTTTGACTTTCTGCAGTTGCAACCTTTTCTGTGCCATGCTGCTGTTTCGTTCTCACCAAAAATAATTTTGGGTTGAAATGCGTGTGGATCACGCAATTCGATTTCCTTTTTCTTCTCGTCCACAAAATCCTTATTCTCCCAAATATTCAAGCACCAATTGCAAGAACAAGAATCGTTGCAAAAGTCTCCGGCACGAAGGCATACACAGAAGAGGTTCATGCATTGAATCCTTCGGCAGTTACAGCAGCTGCCATTATTGTCACCATTGTTGGATGATGATCGCTTCCTTTTCTTGTTGCCACCACCTGGACTACTTCCAAGAGAGGCCATGAGCGGAGTGAGTGAGAGCTTGTAATAATACAAAATAGATTCTAGATATGGTTGGGTTTTTTTAATTAATTAACCCCCTTCCCAAGTTTGTCATCGTAATATTTCTTTAACCTTGTTTTTATTCCAGTAAATTACTATTACTACCTTCAGAAATTTTAAATGGTGATAAATTTACTTGAAAGGTGATCGATGAATTTTATTAAAAAAAAATTGGTAAAGTATATTTTTTGTCACTGATAAAATAAAAGTTTTAAATAATAACTCTAAGTTTTATTTTATTTTAATTTTATTCCAAAAATTTTTATTTTTATCAAATATATTTCTAACGGCTAATTTTTCAACCAATTCAACAACAATTTCATAAGAACAACCCTCAATACAATTTATAAGTATTTTTAAAACTTTTATCAAACTTGAGAGATAAAAAATATATTTTATCCAAAAAGAATTAAACCAGTACAGTAGTAAAATGATGCAAAAACATGAACTCATCAATGAAATAGTAAACTAACGAAACAATAAAAATGTATAAAGAAAAAAAAGTATCTATTATAAGACACACCAACACTAGAGAAATGTGACCATGAATTCCTACAATCAATTGAACTTGTCCAGAATTTGAGAATAGAAATTAGTAAGGAAAATTCAGTGTAAAAGAACAGAGGAGAGACAGATGAGAATAAAAGAAAATAGAATTCAAAATTAAGAGAGAGAACAAGTTAATACCACAATGTACTAACGAATATAATGCTTAAACCACCTATTAGTAGCTTTCACTTTTGTGCTCTTACGTGGTCTCTAATTTATCAAATTGCTTGCTATCTGTTAGAGGTGGCAGTGAGGCGGGTAGGGAGAATTTTTTTTTTTACCCGACTCACCCTGCTCTTCTTGCATTTCATTATTATCCACCCCATCTTTTTCTATGGGTAGTTAACTGCTCTATCCTAACCCGCTCCTTCGGGTACTCGTCTCCCCTATAAAAATTAAATAATATTTTAATTTTTATATATTCATACATAAATTAAGATAAAAATTTAAAACTCATTCTTAAGGGTGGCAAGCGGGAAAGACCGCCCCACCCCGCCCCGCCAGAAGTCCATCTTTTAGCGAGTTGGTCCGCTCCGCTCCGCCTAGTAATGCGGTCCTAGAATCCCACCCCGTCCCGTTTAATTGGGGGCTGGCGGGCTAATCCCGCCAAAACTCATTTTTTTTACTATTAAATACTAAATAATATATATAATTTTACCACCATATTAATAAATTTATAATTTCTAAAGGTATAAAAAATTATATTTTTTATATTCACAAACATTAAAGTCTTTGTAATTATAAATATTATCTCCAAAACAAAATAAATATAATCCAAAACATAATTATAATATTGTCTCCAAAGCAACAAAAACATAATCCAAAACACTCAATTTTCATCTTCATATTCTTGTAAAATGGGTTGGGAGAAGTTGGGTTTTGGCAAAAAATTGCAAAACAATCCCCTTGACAAAAAAAATCAAACCCGGAGGAAAAACCCACCCCACCCCACCAAAGCCCGCGATTTAAGCAGTGCGGGTTAGGCAAGCTTTTGCTCTTTGGCGGTCCCAATTTTTCAGCCTGATTCACTTTTTTTGGCGGGTTACGCGGGCCGACCTGTCGGGTTTAGGCCTGTTTGCCACCCCTACTCATACCTAAATTAAAATACAAACATAGGATTCATACAATGTAAAATAACTTGAAATAAGAACAAAGGTTATTTGATCATTACAAATTTAACACCATAATAAAGAAATTACATCATTAAATATAATCTTTATTCTTAATCACCTTTCACCCCTTCATCATCATTAAAGGTTTGAAGGTCAAGATTCAAACCTGAAAATCAAAAGAGATAGCAATTAAGTGTCACCAAATTAAGCTCTATTTCAAAAATAAAAACAGAATACTCTGCATCCAAAAATTTTTGTAAGATCGATAATACATACCACAGATAAGTCGCCAATATGCGAAACAAGTAGCATATCGTCCCCTATGAACACTGCTGTTGCTGTTGCGCCTGATTCGTCCTCCTCTCCATTCATTTCAAGCCTTTAAAAAATGAAATACTCTCAAAACCTTCAATTGAATCATACCAATATAGAAACCAATTCAATTAGACACATTTTGTGGAATCCCTATTTTGTAGACTAGTTTATTGGCTTTACCATTTCAACAACTTGGCGTCAGCTTTGGCAAATACTTCTTCTAATTCTTTTTTTAATGGCTTTGAAATCTTTCTCAAAACCCACCTTGTAAAGCTTCACAACACTCCTTGTAGAGCTCATCCCGCTCATCCCTATAGTTTGCACTTGGTACATCAAATCAACAAATTAGATTATGCAAAGAATAATAATTCAACCAATCACATATCCTTAAATTAATCAACATTGTGTATCCTATGAAAATAATTAACAATATGTATCAACATAAAAGGTGCAATAGACCTGAAAAACTCAATAAAAACACTCTTAACATTAGTTTTATTGTCACTTTCAATAGGAGTTGATCCTTCTGGATTTGAGGCATTATAATATGTTGCTTGTGGAGTTTTTGCAATCAAACACATATAAAAAAAATCAGCAAAAGAATAATGATCTTATTGGAACTAAAAATATTAACATATTAAATTATCATATGTTACATATATGTCCCTATAATCACTAAACATGATAAAATAATGAAAAACATACCTATCACAATTATGGCACATTGCACTCACCTTACAACTCAATTCATTTTCATTTTTTGAACATTGTCAAATATAATTGTATGATTTTGGGCATGCTTGCCTTAGCTTTGAGTTTGATGTCATTTTATTTCTATATATGGTTAACTATTTATTCATCGATTATTATTGGAAGGTTGGTGAAATCACGGACACAAATTTGAAACATTTTAATGGTAATCGAATTGAATTGATAATGATATACACAAGGATAATTAATTAAAAATCATCTTCACTGTAAGACTAGTTTCACAGCAAAATCATGAATTGCCATATATACACTTAATTCAATTGTGTTCACATGATAAACATGTAAGCATATTCTTCGAGTAATAATTGATAGTAAGATTTTTTCTTGTTCTAGATTGTTGTTCATTATTTGTCATTATTTATCAAAATTTTTAGTTCAGTTTCTTTTATAATTATTTCAAAGTGAGCTTCCTGTATTTTTCATAGAAATGGTAAAGCATGCTTATGGGATGGCAAATCTACAAAAACAGAGGGGTTCATAGACTTACCGGTGATCAGAGATAGAGAAAAAGGACTCCGGCGACAGGCTCACATGCAATAGTGACGGTCAAGCTCACAGTGACAGCGACCAAGCGATGAATCTATAGAAGAACAAGAGAAAAACTTAGATCTTACAATGATGGAGAGACAGAGAACGCGAGAGAGCAAGAAAGAGAGGAACTTACAGAGCTGTGCGATCTGAGCAGTGACGGCAAGGTGTTGCACGATGGTGCGCGAAATTAGAACTCGTACAACTTTACCGGCAAGTGCACTAGGTCATCCAAGTAATACCTCAGGTGAGTGAGGATCGATCCCATGTGGATTGTCGAATTGAACAAGCAGTAGTTATCTTGCTGGGTTTAGTGAGGTGAACAGTAAACAAAGTTGTTGTTGAAAGTGCACAAGTCAGAATAATAAAGAAAGCAATAAAAGGTTGGTGTAAAATCAATATAAAGAAATAGTTAAGGTCTCGGAGATGTTTATCTTTTTGGATTAAAACTTCTTACCAACTATTTTAACAATGAATGATTCATTCTATGGCAAACTGTAAGTGATTGAACCCTAATTCCTTAGCAATTTAATCTCCTCTAATCCTCATCAAACGGCACTTTTGTGGTCATTCAATTCGAATTAGAGGGTGAAGTTCAGAAAACTAGTTTATACCACAAAGACCCTAATCACTCCAGATCCAGGTTGATCAGATGTTCCTATGTCCCCAACAAGTTGTAGATTAGCCATCTAGGAGGTGTGTTCTCAAGCTTTAGTTCAAGCTACCTCTTCCGAGTCTCACAAGAACTCTGGTGCGCGTGTACGCAAAATCCACACTATTTCGTACAACAGCAGCAGTACCAGCAAGTGCACTAGGTCGTCCAAATAATACCTGAGCGAGTCAGGGTCGATCCGGAGGATTATGGCTTGAAGCAAGTTTGTGGTTGCCTTGCAGGTCTTAGTCAGGTGGAATCAGAATACTGTGATTGTGAAAGGAATAAGCGATAGGGTTAGATTGAGAATTGGAGTTGCTTTGTCTTTCTGAAGTAACTCTGGTACTACTATCTTCTTTGCTTGTGAATGATCTTCTTCTATGGTAGGCTGTAAGTGATCAAAGCCACACCAATGGTCCTTGATCTCCTCTGCTACAGAATGAACGCCAGGCCCTTGGTATTCAATCCAATGGAGGGTGAAGTGCATAGCAATCAATTATCTTGGCAATCCTACTCAAAACTCCACAAACAAGGTAGAATCTTTCGGATAAGAGAACACTGCTTCTTGGATCTGGCCTATACCACGGAGACCTTAATCTCCCCGAAGATCGGCTGAACTGGTGTCTCAAGAAGTCCCCAACAAAATCGTGGATTAACTGTCTGAGAGATGTAAATCCATAGCTGTTGGCTCGTGCTTTCCGGCCAAGTATTCACACGAACCCAAGTATACGCGGGTGTTTGTCAAGCACGTTCGTGTTAATGTGATGAACAGAGCCAATTTGTCAGATCGTCCTATTCATCATGATGAAGATCAGGATATACATCTTAGAGATAGATCAAACACGGATCGAAGAAGAAGAAATAGTACTTTTATTAATTCATAGGACTCAGCTGGGCTCCTCCCTCAACATAGGAGGTTTAGAACCTCATACTGAAATAAAAATACAAAGATGAAGATAATGGCAGACCTCCCTCCAAGAGGTGGAGGGAGGTTGAAGAAGGTCCGAAGACCCCATGAATTGTTCTCCCTATGATCTGATAAAGTTCTCTAAGCTACATAAACATGATCCCTTAAATAGATGACTAGTAGGGTAAAATAGTCTAATTAGTGATAAAATCTACTTTTGGGATCTACTTGGTGAGTATTTGGGCTGAGCTTTGATGAGATCCACGTGCTCTGAGGCTCCTTAGGCATGGATTGCCAGCTAGGGGGTCTTTTCTGGGCCTTTAGACGCTGGGCTCTACTCTTTGGGCGCTGGACGCCTGGAAGGGGACAGGAAGCTAGCGTTGGACGCCAGTTTTGGGCCTTCTAATCCGAAGTAAAGTACGGACTATTATATATTGCTGGAAAGCTCTGAAAGTCAAATTTTCATAACTGTTGAGAGCGCTCAGTTAGACTTATGTAGCTCCAGAAAAGCTCTTCTGAATGCAGGCAGGTCAGATCTGGACAGCATCTGTAGTGCTTTCTCTGTCTCTGAATCAGAGTTCTGCTTCGGCTCCTCAATTTCAGCCAGAAAATACCTGAAATTGTCCAAAAACACAAAAACTCGTAGTAGAATCCAAAATATGATTTTAACACTAAAACCTATAAAAACTTAATAAAAATTAAACAAAAACTACTAAAAACTATATAAAAATGATGTCAAAAAGCGTATAAAATATCCGCTCATCATAACACCAAACTTAAACTGTTGCTTGTCCCCAAGCAACTAAAAACATAGTAGGATAAAAAGAAAATTAACATACAATAAATTTCTAAGTTTTAAATGAAGTTTAGTTAAAAATTAGATGAGCGGGACTTTGTAGCTTTTTGCTTCTGAATAGTTTTGGCATCTCACTATCCATTGAAACTCAGAGATGTTGGCATCTTTAGGAACTTAGAATCCAGATGATATTATTGACTCTCCTAGTTAAGCTTATTTTGATTCTTGAACACATCTTTTTGAGTCTTGGTCGTGACCCTAAGCACTCTATTTTCAAGTATTACCACCGGATACATTCATGCCACAGACACTTTAACTGGGTGAACCTTTTCAGATTGTGACTCAGCTTTGCTAGAGTCCCCAGATAGAGGAGTCCAGAGTTCTTAAACACACTCTTTTGCTTTGGACCACGACTTTAACCGCTCAGTCTCAAGCTTTTCACTTGACACCTTCACGCCACAAGTACATGGTTAGGGACAACTTGGTTTAGCCGCTTAGGCCAGGATTTATTCCTTTGGGCCCTCCTAACCACTGATGCTCAAAGCCTTGGGCCCTTTTACCCTTGCTTTTTGGTTTAAAGGGTTACTGGCTTTTTCAATCTGCCCTCCTTTTCCTATGGATTTTTCAGCTATTATTTTTTTCTTTTTTCGCCATTTTTTCTTTCTTGCATGCATACATATATATTTTTTTTCTTTTGTAACATGCTTTTTCTTTTGCTTTTTGCTGCTTTTTATTGCTTCAAGAATCAATTTTTAGATTTCTCAGATTATCAATAATATTTTTCCTTTTTTCTTATTCTTTCAAGAGCCAACATTCTAAAATTTCAACTTCAAATATGCACTGTTTATTCAAAAATTCAAAAAACAAAAGCAAATGACACCACATCAAACTAATTAAACTAATCTTATTTTAAACTTGAAATTCATGCATCTCTCAATTCTTAAAAAAAAATTATTTAAGCAAGGTGAGAGATATATGGAATATTTTACAACTTTTTAATACATCAATGCAAATGATCATGCAACTAGGACAAGAAAACAGATAAAACATAACAGAAAAATAGAGAAAATAAGACAGGAAAGGAGTAAAAGAGAACGAATCCACCTGAATGATGGTGGCTAGTGCTCCTCCTTGAGTATCTCCTGTAGTGCTTGATCTCTTCTATGTCACTCCTTTGTCTTTGTTGAGGCGGTTGCACAGGCTCATGTGCATGCTCTCTAGTTTGCTCCATCCTCTTCTTCTATACTTAAGAGTGGTAGAGGTCACAAAGCAAAGCTTTTGCAGCACCAAACTTAAGAGTTTTGCTCATCCTCGAGCAAATATGATCAATGGGGAAGAAGGTGGGGTAGGTGGAGCTTCTGTGGGACCTTTTGGTCCTGAGAGGCTAGGGAATTCCAGATTCCTTGCTTCTCTGCACTAGTGTTTGAACGCCCAGGGGCTGCTCCCTGGCTGGCGTTCAATGCCAGCAATGCTTCCCTCTTTGGGTGTTGAATGCCTCGGAGGGCTTCCTCGCTGGTGATCAACTTTAACACTCCACTTGGAGTGTTCTGTTTTTACTACTGTAAAATCTATCTCTTGACTGATGCACATGATCATGACTCTGACAACTGAAAGGAAAAAACAAAAAGAAATTAAATGGTTGAGTAAAGTTGGGTTGCCTCCCAACAAGCGCTCTTTTAAAGTCACTAACTTGACCTTCAGCTCCTTAAGGAGGTGAGTAAGGGCTTAGATTTTTGCCCCTAACAGTGAATTTTCTGCCTGTCCTCTCATGGATGAGCTTTACATGCTCTAGAGATAGGACACAGCTCACTGTATGTGGTAGAACTGGATTCTTAGTGAAGACAACTGATAAACCATTATTTTATGGTTTATATTGTATTTAATTGTGTGGTTTTGTCAAATCTTTACCCACTTATTCATTAAATTAGCATGTATTTACAATTCCTTCCTAAAATTACCCCATGGTTGAAAAATTGCTTGGTAGAGATTTTTAATTATGAATTTTAATTCTCCTTTATTCCATTCGATGCCGTGATCTGTGTGTTAAGTGTTTCAGGCTTTATAGGGCATGAATGACTTGGAGATTGGAAAGGAGGCTTGCAAAAATGGAAGGAACACAAGAAATTGAGGAGATGACCAGCGAGAAGTGACGCGGACGCATGACTCACGCGACCGCGCAAAATAGAGGAAATTGCAGTGACGCGCTCACGTGCCTGACCCGAACGCATGGAATGGAAACTGCACAAGTGACGCGAAGGCGTGGACGATGCGCACGCATGGCAAGGCAAGATGCTGGATGATGCGAACACGTGGATGACGCGATTGCGTGATGTGCGCGATCTACAGAATATGCAGAATTCACTGGGGGCGATTTTGGGCCATGTTTTGACCCAGTTTTCGGCCCAGAAAAGCAGACTAGTGCCAGGGAACATGCAGAGACAAAAAAACAACATTCATTCCGCATAATTTTAGTTTGAGATCTGATTTTACTCCTCCTCTAGGTTTTCTCTATACACATTCATAGTTCTTAGGATTTTGATTTTATTGCTTTTCGGATTGGGATATTGAGAAGAGTTATTACCTCCGTCAAGACTTCATCATTCTAGTTTGTTTTCCTTACTTGTCATTTACTCTTTCATATCCTCAATTTATTCAGAGTTACTATTGGATTATCTTTAGAATTTATTAATACAAGAACTATTTTTATTTTTATTAATCCCTTTGATTATTATCTATCATGTCTTTCCTTATTTCCTTTTCTTATTTTGCGAAGTTTACATTCATAATGAGCGAGTAGTTCCATAACTTGATTGGGAGTTGATTGAAAGGAAAACCTTGAGTTGGATGTTCAAGAGTAAAATTATAATTGGGATTAGCGTTGGGTCGCCCTCTAATCACTGACACTAGTCCTTCCTGAGGGAGAGGATTAGAACTTGTGAATAGAAACTGACTTCCAACTTGCTCGACTTTCCTTTATCCGGTAAAGGATAACTGAGCAGAGAACCTTCAATTATCAATTGATCTTGAGAGAACTCCATCAAGGATAGGGCTTCCAACTAATCTACTCCCGGTCAAGGTTTTTATTTAAATTACATAATTTCTCTAATTTAATTTCCTGTTTATCAACTCAAACCATTTTAGAAAATATCTGATTAATAAAATAGCACAACTTTCTGCAACTCGTTGGGAGACGACCTGGGATTCATACTCCCAGTATTTTAATTCTAATTTTGTGACAACCCTTTTAAATTGATAAGCGGAATTTTGGTTGGTTGAGAACTATACTTGCAACGTATCTCTTATAATAATTTCTTAACTCGCTAATTTCTATCACATCAATTTTTGGCGCCGTTGCCGGGGAGTTGCAATAGAGTGCTAAGTTATTGATTGGAATTTATTTATTTGCATTTTATTTTATTTTTCTACTATGAGCTGCATGTTTCTTTCGTTAAATGATGCGTTCACTTCCTGATCCAAGTTTGCCAGTATTTGATCCTGAGATCGAAAGAACTATTTCACGCATAAGGCAAGCTCGGCGTAGGTTAGTCTTTCTTGAGGGCGAATCTGAAACGTCACGTAAGGAAGAAACAAGCTCCCTTTCTACTGATTCGGTTGATTTACGTGCAAGTGACATGGTAGCACCCAGAAGAGTTACTATCCAAGAGGCTGGAGCCCCTGATTTTACAATGCAATCATTTCAAGCGCATCACCCAGCGGTGGCTATAGACTTTGAAATAAAGACTACACTGCTCAACTTGATGCCTAAGTTTCATGGCTTACCTGCTCAAGAGCCTATCAAGAACCTTAGGGATTTCCAAGCAGCCTGCTCTACTGTTAAGCGTGATGGTGCAGATGAAACTTCTATTTTGTTAAAAGCTTTTCCATTCTCTCTTGAGGGAAAGGCGAGAGAGTGGTACTACACTCAACCCGCAACAACTGTTTCTGACTGGGATACGCTTAGAAGAGAATTTTTGGAAAAATTCTTTCCAGCTGAAGTTACTGATAAACTGAGGAAAGACATTTCCATGATTGTTTAGGACGAATCCGAGACTCTCTACGAATACTGAGAGCGCTTAAACAATCTTCTGGAAGCATGCCCCCACCATATGATTGACAAGATAGTGTTGCATGGCTACGTCACACAGGGCATGAGGCCCCAAGATAAGACCACATTGGAAAGTGCTAGCAATGGGTCTATGAAAAAGTATAAGACCACTGATGAGGCATGGCAATTGATCAGCGAATTAGCTGAATCTACTAGGAATCACAGGCAGAAACAAAGCCGGTCAAAAATTGTTGTAGAAGTATCCTCTAGCAGAGAGACTGCTGCTCTAACTCAGAGTATCTGTGAAATGACCAACTTACTGAAGCAGATGCAGTTGAGTCAACAACAAGCTCAGCAAGCTCAGCCCTCTCCACCACAGCAAAGCCAACATTTGGTTTTACAAAGAGTATGCGGGATCTGTGCTGATTATAGCCATTATACTAATGAATGTCCGTAGCTCCAGCAGGAAGACAACACTGTGGCAGCCACTCATAATTTTTATGACCGTTCCAATCAAGGTGGTAGCTACAACCATGGATGGCAGGACAATTCAAACCAAGGTTGGAGAGATAATTCTAACCAGGGCTGGAGGGACAACAATAACAGAGGAGACAGAGACAATCAGGGAAATCAGAGGTGGAATAATAATAACAACAGGCAACAGAACCAGAACCAGCCTTATAGAGCACCTCACCTGAGGCAATTCCAAGGACTACAGCACAACCAACAGCAGACCTCTCAGATCACTTATCCCTTTTCATCTTCTAATGATGAGTTACTACAATCTATTGATCAGAGACAGCAGGCCATGTAAAACAACCTTACTTCTACTCTAAATGGTCTGAACTCTACCTTGAAAGCTCTTGTATCACATATTGGATCACTAAATAACTCCAACAACCAGCCTTTGAGCTCCAGTGGAATCCCCTCTCAACCGTTGCCCAATCCAAAGGGTGGCATCAATGCCATCACCCTAAGGTCCGGAACCACACTGCAAGAGAGGAATCAGGAGGAGCCAATCCCATCAGAACACACCTCAGCTGAAGAGGTAGTGGAAGTAGAGGATGCTGAAGAGGGAGAGGACATACAAGATATGGTTGAAGAAGAAGAAGCTCAACCACAGAAAGAAGCACCAAAGGAGGCAGACCCTGCAGGAAACGCCCTCCGTATTCCATTTCCACAAATTGCAAGGAAGCCCAGGAAGCAGATGGAACTTGATCCCAAAATGGTAGAAATATTCAAAAAGGTTGAGGTAACTGTTCCCCTTTTTGATGTTATTCAGTAGGTACCTAAATACGCAAAGTTTCTAAAAGATTTATGTATACATAAAGACAAAATTAATGAATTAGAAACTATTCCTTTAGGTAGTTCTATATTTGCTTTAATGGGAGGTATACCTGAAAAGTGTAGTGATCCAGGTCCATAGTTAATTGTACTACTGATGGTGTGATATTTTCTGATTGCATGTGTGATTTAGGAGCATGTGCTAGTATAATGCCTTTGTCTATATATGATACTTTGAGGCTCCCTCCCTTAAAAAGGTCGGCAGCTCGTTTTGTGTTAACAGATAAAAGCATAATTATAGTGGTTGGAATTGCTGAAGATGTATTAATGAGCATTAAGGGGCTCACATTTCCCATTGACTTCTATATCCTGGAAATGCCCCCTAATAACTCAGGAAGTCCATCATCAATCCTGCTTGGAAGACCATTCCTGAAGACTTCAAAGTTCAAGATGGAAGCATTTTCCGGAACTTATTCTTTTGAAATAGATGGCAGAATAGTGAAATTCAGTTTAAATAGAGCTATGGAGCACCCTCTGGATGACCTTTCTATCTCCCAGTGTGACATCATAGATGAAACCGTGGCTGAAGCTCACCAGGAGGAGTTAGAAGAGAAGTACACATGACAAGGTCCAAGTGTGCGGGCACTTTCTGAAGACAATGAGGGTACTTTGCCACTATCACCAGCCCCAGATAATCCGGAGCCTGACCATGAGCAGAAATTAGAATTAAAGCCCCTCCCTCTATACTTCAAGTATGCTTACCTTGAGGACAAGCAGAAGTTTCCAGTTATCATTGCAAGGGAACTCACTTCCCAACAAGAAGCACATCTACTCATTGTGTTGAGGAAACACAGAAAAGCAATTGGATGGAGCTTGGCAGACATTGAAGGCATCAACCCTCAAGTTTGTGAGCACAGAATATTTTTAGAAGAGGGAGCTAGGCCTGTTCGTCAACCCCAGAGAAGACTGAATCCCACTATCTTAGAGGTTGTCAAAAAGGAAGTGACCAGACTACTTGAGGCGGATATCATCTACCCCATTTCAGAAAGTGAATGGGTAAGCCCAGTACAAGTGGTACCCAAGAAGTCTGGAATCACTATAGTGAAGAATGAGCATGGAAAGCTCATAGCAACCAGAGTACAGAATGCCTGGAGGGTCTGCATTGATTACAGGCGCCTCAACCAGGCCACTCGTAAGGATCACTACCCCCTTCCATTCATTGATCAAATACTGAATCGCCTGTCAGGTAAATCACATTATTGCTTTTTAGATGGTTACGCAGGCTATTTCCAGATTCATATAGCTCCTGAAGATTAGGAAAAGACTACTTTTACATGTCCTTTTGGGACTTATGCTTATAAGAGAATGCCCTTTGGCTTGTGCAATGCACCAGCTACTTTCCAAAGGTGCATGATGAGTCTTTTCTCTAACCTTATTGAGGACTGTATGGAGGTTTTTATGGATGATTTTAGTATTTATGGTGATTCCTTTAGCCTTTGCTTAGATAGTTTATCTAGAGTATTAGATAGATGTGTCAGTACAAACCTTGTATTAAATTTTGAAAAATGTCACTTTATGGTAAAACAAGGGATTGTACTAGGACATGTTGTGTCTAATACTGGCATTTCTATAGATCCAGCAAAGGTGGATGTTATTTCTAGTTTACCTTACCCCTCCTCTGTGAGGGAAGTCCGTTCGTTCCTTGGCCATGCAGGTTTTTACCGGAGATTCATCAAGGACTTTAGTAAGGTAGCACTACCCTTATCCAGACTACTGCGGAAAGATATTGAGTTCGAGTTTAGTGAGGATTGCAAACAAGCGTTTGATAAGCTAAAGACCGCCCTGACTCAAGCTCCAATTGTGAGAGGACCAGACTGGAACCAGCCGTTTGAAATCATGTGCGATGCTTTCAACCATGCAGTAGGAGCAGCGCTGACTCAGCGTGAAGGTAAGGATCCTTTTGTAATTGCTTATGCGTCTAAGACTTTAGACACAACTCAGTCTAACTATACTACTACTGAGAAAGAGCTTCTCGCTATTGTTTTTGCTCTGGATAAATTTCGAGCCTATTTACTTGGTACTAAAGTAGTAGTGTACTCAGACCACGCAGCTCTAAAGTATTTATTAGCTAAAAAGGAGTCCAAACCAATGCTTATACGTTGGATACTGCTACTACAAGAATTTGATTTAGAAATTAAGGATAGGAGTGGTAATCGGAATCTAGTGGCAGACCACTTGAGTCACCTTGAGCACATTAAGGATACCTCCACTCCTATAAATGATAATTTCCCGTTTGATAACTTACAAGCAGTATCTGAAGTAGTCCCTTGGTATGCGCCTGTAGCTAATTATCTAGTTAGCCGCACTTTTCCTCCAAACTTTACTAAGCATCAAAGAGACAAGCTAAAAAGCGAGTCCAAATATTATATATGGGATGACCCATATTTATGGAGATGTGGCGCTGACCAGGTAATTAGAAGGTGTGTGCCTCAATCAGAATTCCAGTCCATTTTAGAGGCCTGCCACTCATCTGAGAGTGGAGGACATTTTGGCCCTCAAAGAACAGCTAGGAAAATTTTAGACTGTGGATTCTGGTGGCCTACTCTTTTTAAAGACGCTGCTAAATTTTGTAAATCTTGTTCCCCATGCCAAAGGTTTGGTAATATATCCAAGAGGGATGAGATGCTTCAACAGACTATGCTTTTCTGTGAAATTTTTGATGTTTGGGGCATTGACTTCATGAGTCCATTTCCAAATTCTAATGGTCATTTTTATATATTGTTAGCTGTATATTACGTTTCTAAATGGGTGGAAGCAATTCCTACCCGCACTGATGATGCTAACACTATTGTTTCCTTTGTTAGAAACCACATTATTTGTCGCTTTGGATCACCACGAGCAATCGTGAGCGATCAAGGCACCCATTTCTATAACAGAAAACTAACAGGATTACTGAAGAAGCATGGGATACTTCATAAAATGGCAACAGCCTACCATCCCCAGACTAATGGGTAAGGTGCGGTGTCTAACAGAGAGATAAAGAGTATATTGCAGAAGATAGTCAAACCTCATAGAAGAGACTGGAGCACCAGGCTACAAGATGCACTCTGGGCATACAGAACAGCATACAAGACACCCATTGGGATGAGTCCCTTCCGCTTAGTTTATGGAAAAGCCTGTCACCTCCCAGTTGAGGTAGATCACAAAGCCTTTTGGTCAGTAAAGGAGTGCAATATGGGATTTGAGAAAGCCGGAGTTGAAAAGAAGTTGCAACTGTAAGAATTAGAAAGCCTTCGCCTAGAAGCTTATGAGAACTCAAGGCTGTACAAGGAAAAGATGAAGGTTGTGCATGATAAGCACATCAAGAGGAGAGAGTTCCGACCTGGGGACTTTGTCCTCCTTTACAACTCTAGACTGAGGCTCATGCCAGGCAAGTTGAGATCAAGATAGGAATGTCCATATAAAGTAGAGAAGGCTGAGCCATACGGAGTCTTCCATCTGAGTCATCCTTCAAGCTCTGATTTCATCAAAGTTAATGGGCATCGCTTAAAGCTATATCATGGTGAGAAGGCGACGAAACCCAAGGAGCTAGTGATCTTCCTCTTGGAGGATCCACCCACAGCAGAACACTGAGCTAGTGGAGCGTCCAACTTAAGGATGTTAAAGCAAAGTGCTAGGAGGGAGACAACCCACCATGGTATGATCGTTCCTTTCTCTCTTCTTAATTTTCTTTTTTTTTTCAATAACTCTTCTCAATTATTCGTGCATTCAGTTTGCATCTTCATCTGCACATTTTGCATTTTTATTTAAAAAAAAAGAGGCTCGCGACGCGACAGCGTCGCCGACGCGTCCGCATTGCAGTTGAGTAAGAAAGAAAAATAAATCGAACAGAAAGTCAGGCGGGAGCGTGACTGGAGGTGTGCCTTTGGCACAAATTGATCCATGTAACCGCGTCGCTGATGCGGCCGCGTCATGTGGGAAAAATGCCTCCCACGCGTCCGCGTCACCTACGTGGACGCGTGATCTGGAAATCAACGTAAGAAAGGGTGCCTGGCCGAAAGTTGTGCTGGAATGGGGCTGAACTGGCGCTAGACGCACAAGCCTTACCACGCGAATGCGTGCCCCACGCGTCCGCGTCGTATTCCAATATTGGCCACCCACGCGATCGCGTCAACCACGCGACCGCGTCACCCTGGACTTTGGCAATAATGAGTTTTGAACAGAGAGTTGTGCGAGCGCAAGGCTGCCCTCGCGCCGGTAGCACAGATGAGTCACGCGTCCGCGTGACCGACGCGACCGCGTCATTTCATATAAGCGCCATCCACGCGAACGCGTACTCTACGCGTCCGCGTCGCTAGCGCCGCACAGCTTATCCTAATCTGCCAAAATATCTCATCTTTCTTTTCCCTTAATCCTACTTTTTGTTTTCCCTCATTATTTTCTTCCCCTTTCTTCTTCTTCCTTCTTTCTCACTTTCTACTTTCTCTCTCTCACCACCATTAACAAGGTTTTTCTTTTCTTCTTCCCTCCTTACTTTTCTATTCTTCTTCTTAATTTATGTTTTCTTCTTCTTTTCTTTTTCTTTTTACTTGCATTATCCATGTTTTCTTTTTTTTTCTTTTTCTTTTAATTGGTGTTAGAAATTTAGTAGGGTCATTTTTTTTCCTTATGATTTGCTTGTGGATTGTTGCAAAATTGTTTGGCAATTATATATTAATTTTTAAGGGTTGCTTGCATGTTCAATTTAATACATTCAATAACTTATTCACCATGCATGCTATGTGTTTGTAAAAACGCCCGTATGGCATTGTGCACTGTTTTTTGATATCTTTTATTCTACTACTCTAAATACTTGCTTTTCACAAAAACCCTTCTTTTATTTTGTTATTTAAATATAATTGTCGTTACAAACAAATTATCAGTTTGAAAGGCTTGGTAATCTAACTTGGACATTGAATGCTTGATCTATGCTACTCATGCCTTTGCCTGCATGCCAATAAACACCTTGCATTTAATTGTCATCATATGCACTTGCTATATTTCCATAGTTGATTTCTCACATGTAGTCATGACCATGTGTTAACATCATTCATCTTTAATGTGCACTGATTACCTCCTTTCCCGCCTTCTTCCTTGCTCCAAACCTTGACATTTTAACATACTTTCCCTTTTCTTTCTTTTAGGATGGCCACCAAGAAAGGCAAGGAGAAAGCTACTCCCAAATCAACAGCAAGGAGAGGAACCAAACGAGCTCTAGTGGCAGAGCCATCTTCAACTACAGTCAAGCCCTCAACAAAAAGAATTAAGAGGATTATTAAGGTTGATGACAGAGAGAAAGCCTTCCCAGCAAAGGACACTGCACGATTTACCAATCGCTACTGTGAGCAGATGTTCCCCATCTTAGCAGAAAGGAGTTACAACAACGAATACCTTCTTATCCTCCCAACCCGTATTGCTGAATTTGTTGAGCCGCAAATTGAAAGAAGACAATGGGGTTTCCTTCAGAGGCAGCCACGACAGGTCAATCTTTCCTGGGTAGTCGAGTTCTACTCTAATTTCCACCTGCCAACCCTGCAGTCTGTCTACATCCGTCAGAAATAAGTCCCCATTACAGAAGAGGCCATTCAACGAGCTCTAGATCTCCTCCCTACTCCAGAAGGACTGGACGCATTTCAAGAAGCCTCACTCAAGTGCCAGATGTACCAATTTGACTGGGACGCTGTTCTCAGTGTTATCGCGCTACCTGGCAGCAGATGGATCTATGGATACCATCGTTCCCGTCCTAAGGGAATATCGGCTTCCACACTTACCTTGGAGGCTCGCGTATGAGCACAGATTATGTCCCATTACGTCTTTCCGAGCACTCACGAGTCCTCCTTCACTGCAGACATGGCCGTTCTACTGTGGTGCATCCTTACAGACCAGCCTCTGAACTTACCAAGACACATCCGGAATGCTATGGGACACGTACAAATTGTGGGTAACTTACCTTTTCCTGCCTTGGTCTCAGATCTTGTCTCAACAGCCGGAGCCTCCTACAAAGCTGGGGACACCAAAGCCATGCTTCCACAGGATGATTAATACGTCCCTAATGGGAAATATATCAGATCTCCAGCCGTAACTACAAGCCAGCCCACTGAATCGGCTGAAGACATTCCTCCTTCAACACCACAAGTACCTACAACAAACCAACTGCTCCACCAGATACTTGAGAGGTTGGATCGGTAGGAACACAAAGCAAAGCTGAGAGAGCACTGTAACAAGGGCCGATTCACATACCTCAAGGAGCTACTTAAAGGAAAATACAGAGACTCAGACACCCCGGACTCCACTTCGTTTACCAACATAGGGAGCCATGACGGTCCCGACTGTGGAGATACTACTACCAGCCCACCTTTGTTCCTGACAGATGGCACCGAGGACGGTGCAAAGCCTTAAGTGTGGGGAGGTCGGCCAGTACCTGACTTTCGGAGGTAATTTCTCTTCCCTAACACCAATAAAATAGGATATTTAGTTATTTTTTTCTTTTGTAGAATAGGATAAATTGCATAGTAATAGGTTAGTTGCATGCATGTTCTACTTGATTGAAAAGACAGTAAGTTTCTTCTAAGACCCTATTTTTAGAACAAAATTTCACTAATTTTAATTAAAAATTTTTATGTTAAATTTGCTTGAAGTTGTATTTGGAACATGATTTTTGAGCTAAAGATCACACAACCTGTGAGACTTTGAGCCTAAATACATAGTTACATTATTTAGCCATAAATATTTTATTCTTGTGTGTTTACTTCTCTATGATTGCAATTTGTATTTTGTTTCATCCTATATGTCTAATGTTTAATTTATTTATATGCTTGCGTATGATTGAGGCCATTATTTGTTTATCTCACTTATCCAAATTAAGCTTACCCGTTAAGTTACCTTTCTTAGCCACTTTGAGCCTTTAAATCCCATTTGTTCTTTATTTTACCACATCACTAGCCTTAAGCAGAAAAACAATTATATATCCCAATTGAATCTTTGGTTAGCTTGAGATAGAATTGTGTGTTAATTGGGTATGGGTAAATTGTGGGAACAAAAGATAATAAAGGAATGTGTCATGATAATATAATGGGAATTTGGGTACCTACTCATGTGAAATTATAGAAGAAAAATTAAAATTCTATGTGCATTGATAAGCTGTGTTTATTTTAATGTAAAAAAAAATCCAAAAGTATTCAATAAATAAATAAGGAGACAAAATTACCCCAATGCTAAATTAAAATTTCAAAGATCAATGCATATATGATAAAATTAAAATAAAAGTTGATACATGAGTATGGAATGTGAAAGGAAAAATTTTGGGTAGCTAGGTGTAAAATTTAAGTTACATAGAATATATATATATATATATGTGTGTGTGTGTGTGTGTGTGTGTGTGTGTGTGTGTGTGTGTGTGTGTGTGTGTGTGTGTGTGTGTGTGTGTGTGTGTGTGTGTGTGTGTGTGTGTGTGTGTGTGTGTGTGTGTGTGTGTGTGTGTGTGTGTGTGTGTGTGTGTGTGTGTGTGTGTGTGTGTGTGTGTGTGTGTGTGTGTGTGTGTTAGGTGAAAGCTTGGGATAATTAAAGATTCAATTTATAAGCTTACTCAGCCATATATATATCCTTACCCTTACCTTGGCCCCATTACAACCTTGAAAAGACCTCATGATGTTTGCATTGGTATATTAATTGTTGTTGATTGGTTAGGTGAAGAACAAAAATTAGAAAGCATGATTAGAGAAGGATAGAGTGATTACCCTATACACTAGAGAGATTAAGAGCGTACATACATCATCAGTGAGGGTTCAATGCTTAAATTCTATGTTCCCTGCTTTCATGAGCTACCTTCTTGCATTTTTGTCTGTTGTTCCTGTATAAGAATTAAATTAGTGGAATTTAATTTGTGATTATCTTGAAGAGCTTATTTACTTTTGACCAAGTGGACAAGAATCATATAGTTGCATTCACATATATAGGTTGCATTGCATTGCATGAGTTTTACATGTTCCTACTCATTCATTTTATCTCCTTCAACTGAGCATGAGGACATGCTAATGTTTAAGTGTGGGGAGGTTGATAAACCATTATTTTATGGTTTATATTGTGTTTAATTGTGTGGTTTTATCAAATCTTTACCCACTTATTCATTAAATTAGCATGTATTTACAATTCCTTCCCAAAATTACCCCATGGTTGAAAAACTGCTTCCTAGAGATTTTTAATTATGTATTTTAATTATCCTTTATTCCATTCGATGCCGTGATCTGTGTGTTAAGTGTTTCGGGCTTTATAGGGCATGAATGACTTGGAGATTGGAAAGGAGGCTTGCAAAAATGGAAGGAACACAAGAAATTGAGGAGATGACCAGCGAGAAGTGACGTGGACGCATGGCTCACGCGACCGCGCGAAATAGAGGAAATTGCAGTGACGCGCTCGCGTGCCTGACGCGAACGCATGGAATGGAAACTGCACAAGTGATGCGAAGGCGTGGATGACGCACACGCGTGGCAAGGCAAGATGCTGGATGAAGCAAACGCGTGGATGACGCGATCGCATGACGTGCGCGATCTGCAGAATCTGCAGAATTCGCTGGGGGCAATTTTGGGCCCTATTTTGACCCAATTTTCGGCCTAGAAAAGCAGACTAGAGCCAGGGAACATGCATAGACAAAAAAACAACATTCATTCCGCATAATTTTAGTTTGAGATCTGATTTTACTCCTCCTCTAAGTTTTCTCTCTACACATTCATAGTTCTTAGGATTTTGATTTTATTGCTTTTCGGGTTGGGATATTGAGAAGAGTTATTACCTCCGTCAAGACTTCATCATTCTAGTTTGTTTTCCTTACTTGTCATTTACTCTTTCATATCCTCAATTTATTCAGAGTTACTATTGGATTATCTTTAGAATTTATTAATACAAGAACTATTTTTATTTTTATTAATTCCTTTGATTATTATCTATCATGTCTTTCCTTATTTCCTTTTCTTATTTTGTGAAGTTTACATTCATAATGAGCGAGTAGTTCCATAACATGATTGGGAGTTGATTGAAAGGAAGACCTTGAGTTGGATGTTCAAGAGTAAAATTATAATTGGGATTAGCGTTGGGTCGCCCTATAATCACTGACACTAGTCCTTCCTAAGGGAGAGGATTAGAACTTGTGAATAGAAACTGACTTCCAACTTGCTCGACTTTCCTTTATCCGGTAAAGGATAACTGAGCAGACAACCTTCAATTATCAATTGATCTTGAGAAAACTCTATCAAGGATAGGACTTCCAACTAATCTACTCCCGGTCAAGGTTTTTATTTAAATTACATAATTTCTCTAATTTAATTTCCTGTTTATCAACTCAAACCATTTTAGAAAACATTTGATTAATAAAATAGCACACCTTTCTGCAACTCGTTGGGAGACGACCTGGGATTCATACTCCCAGTATTTTAATTCTAATTTTGTGACAACCCTTTTAAATTGATAAGCGGAATTTTGGTTGGTTGAGAACTATACTTGCAACGTATCTCATATAATAATTTCTTAACTCGCCAATTTCTGCCACGTCAACAACTCTCATGCCAGGTGAGAGGCCTTCAGTTGGGACTTTCTTGTCCTTCCAGCGTTTAGGTACTTTCTTTTTAGTACCTTTGTGCTTAGAGCTTGTTGAGGACTGCCTAACACCAAACTTAGAATTGATGTCTGGGGGCTCTGCAGAGCTCTGCACAAAAAGAGAGAGATGGCACACTAGGTGTTGCACATTTATCTTTTTTTTTTAGAGGGAGAATTGGGGTGAGGTATCTTGAATAAGATGTGATCCTCCCCTAACTTTAGGGTTAGTTCTCCCTTAGCCACATCAATGATAGCATTGGCTGTGGCTAGGAAAGGTCTTCCAAGGATGACACAGTCATCCTCATCCTTTCCTATGTCCAAGATAATGAAATTTGCAGGGATGTAGTGGTTTTCAACTTTAACCAAGACATCCTCTACTAAGCCATATGGCTTCTTTATAGTCTTGTCTGCCATCTTTAAAGAGACGTGGGCAGCTTGTACCTCAAGTATGCCTAGCTTCTTCATTATGGAGAGTGGCATGAGGTTAATGCTTGACCCTAGGTCACATAGATCCTTTTCAAAGGTCATAGTGCCTATGGTGCAAGGAATCAGAAAGCGTCCAGGGTTTGGAAGCTTCTGAGGTAGCTCTTACTGAACCAAAGCATGGAGTTCTTTGGTAAGCAGTGAAGGTTCCTCCTCTAGAGGCTTTGTACCAAATAGCTTGGTATTCAGCTTCATAAGAGCTCCTAGGTATCAAGCAACTTTCTCTTCCCTAGTGTCTTCATCCTCACTGAGGATGAGTACTCATTAGAACTTATGCACTACAGAAGTGCATTCAAAGGAACCTCTATTGTCTTTATGGTTTCCTTTGGTTCTGGGCTGGTGGGTATTGAACGCCCAGTGAAGGCTACTTCACTGGCATTCAATGCCTTCCCATTCTTCTCCGATTCGGCCTCAACCTCCATGGTTATGGCCTTGCACTCTTCTCTAGGATTAACTTCAGTATTACTGGAAAGAGTGTCAGGAGGGATCTCAGGAATCCTCTTGCTTAGTTGACCAACTTGTACCTCCAAATTTCTAATGGAAGGCCTTGTTTCATTAATGAAACTATGGGTGGTCTTAGTGAGGCTGGAGACTAGAATGGCTAAGTCAGAAACGCTCTGCTTAGAAGTCTCCACATTCCCTTGAGAAGATGGGAATGGTGGTCTGTTGTTGAACCTATTCTGGTTCCTACCACCTTGATTGAAACCTTGCTGAGGTTTCTGTTGATCCTTCCATGAGAGGTTAGGAAGATTCCTCCATAAAGGGTTGTAGGTGTTTCCATAGGCTTCTCCCATGTAATTTACCTCCTCCATGGAGGGTTGATCAGGATCATAAGCTTCTTCTTCAAGAGAAGCTTCCTGATTACTGCCAGCTGCAGTTTGCATCCCAGTGAGATGTTGAGAGATCATGTTGACTTGTTGGGTCAAGATTTTATTCTGAGCCAAGATGGCATTCAGAGTCTCAACTTCATGAACTCTTTTCTTCTGAGAGGCTCCATGGTTTATAGGATTCCTTTCAGAGGTGTACATGAATTGGTTGTTTGCAACCATCTCAATGAGCTCTCTAGCTTCTGCAGGCATTTTTTTCAAGTAGAGAGATCCACCTGCAGAGCTGTCTAATGAAATTTTGGACATCTCAGACAAGCCATCATAGAACACGCCTATGAGGGACCACTCTGAGAGCATGTCAGAAGGACATCTCCTGATTAGTTGCTTGTATCTTTTCCAAGCTTCATAGAGGGATTCACCTTCTCTTTATCTGAAAGTTTGAACTTCCACTCTAATCTTGCTCATCCTTTGAGGAAGAAAGAACTTAGCAAGAAAAGCATTTACAAGCTTTTCCCAAGAGTCAAGACTCTCTCTTGGTTGGGCATCTAACCAAAACTTAGCTTTGTCTCGCAAAGCAAAGGGGAAAAGCATCAACTTGTAGACTTCCGGATTAACTCCATTAGTCTTTACAGTATCACAGATCTGTAAAAATTCTGCCATGAACTGATGTGGATCTTCCAATGGAAGTCCATGAAACTTGCAGTTCTGCTGTAGAAGAGAGACTAACTGAGGCTTAAGCTCAAAATTGTTAGCTCCAATGGCAGGTACCGCAATACTTTTGCCATAAAAGTCAGAGGTAGGCATAGTGAAGTCACCAAGGACCTTTCTAGGCTCCTTTTATGGTTTGGCCATATCCTTTGTTTCTTGTTCAAAACTTTCTGAAAGGTCTCTTCCGGAGTGTTGTGCTTTAGCTAGTTGTAAACGCCTCCTCAGAGTCTTCTTAGGTTCAGGATCAGGAGTCAAAAGGGGTTTTTTTATCCCTATTCCTGGTCATAAACAAGAAGCCAAAAAAAAGATGGAAAGGAAGAAAGCTTTTTGTGCCAATTGGCAAGAAGCTCCTCCTTAAAGTCAGAAGTAAAAAAAAAAAAGAAGAGAAAGAAAGAAAATAAAAATAAAAATAAAAAAATAAAAATAAATAAAATAAGTATAGGCTAAATACCTTGGATATAGTAGATAAGAGTAAATAAAAAGAAAGGAAATCATAAGAAAGCTTTCTGTGCCAATTGGCAAGAAGCTCCAAGTGAGATGTGAAGAAGGAAGAAATGCTAATAAAGAAGTTGAGCTAGAGCTAGAGCAGGAAGTAGAGTTGAATGAATAGAGATGATAAGAGAGGAGGTATAAATAGAAAAAATAAATTAAAATATTTTTATTTTTTATTTAAGTAATAAATAAATTTTCAAAAATTAAGTAATTAATTTAAAAAGAATTTAAATTTTAAATGTAAATTTCGAAAAAATAGAAGAGAGAAAAGAGAGAGGAATTTTCAAAAATAGAGAGAGAGAAGAGTTAGGTAGGTGGTTTTAAAAAAGAAGAGAGAGAGAAAGAGAGTTAGTTTTCGAAGATTAAGAAGAGAGAGAAAAAGTGAAGTGATTTTCGAAAATTAAGAATAGAAGAGTTAGTTAGATGGTTTTGAAAAAGAGAAGAGAGAGAAGAATAGAAGTGATTTTCGAAAATTGAGAGAAGAAAAAGTTAGTTAGGTGGTTTTGAAAAAGATGAGAGAGAAGATAAGATATTAATTAAAAAAATATAATAATAAAAATAAAAATAAAAGATAAGATAAGAAAAGATTTGAATTTTAAAAATAAGATAAGATAAGAAAAATTTGAAATTGAAATTTTAAATTTTAGAAAAAGATAAGATTTTGAAATTTGATTTTGAAAAAGACATGATTTAAAAATTTGAATTTTGAAAAAGATAAGATATGATTTTTAAATTTTGAAAAAGATATGAAAAGTTTTGAAAAAGATAAGATTTTTATGAAAAAGATATGATTTTTTAATTTTTGAAAAATTTGATTTTTGAAAACTTGACAACTAAGATAAGATAAGATAAAATTTTAAAATCAAAATCTGAATTTTTTTTGTTAATTTTCGAAAATTATGATGAAAGTTGGTTAGAAAAGATATTTTTTTGAATTTTATGATGAAAGAGAAAAACACAAAAATGACACAAGACTTAAAATGTTTAGATCTAGAGCCCCTTTATTTTCGAAAATTTAGAGGGAAACACCAAGGGACACCAAACATAAAAATTTTAAGATATAAACACATGCAAGGCTCAAGAACACCTTGAAGACTCACAAGAACACAAAGAACAAAAACTTAAAGACTCAAAGAACTCAAGAAAAAAATAAGAACACTAGACTTAAAATTTTTAGAAAACCAAGACCAAATTTTCGAAAATTGCAAGAAAAATAAAAAAGAGACACCAAACTTAAAAATTTGACACAAGATTAAACCAAAGAAAAATTATTTTTGAAAATTTTTAGAAAGGGAGACTCAAAGAACATGAAATTTTACCAAAATATAAGCAATACGCTCTAACCAATTTAACACAAAAATAAAAATATTTTTGAAAAACCTTTTTGAAATTTTTGAAAATTAGAGAAGGAAAAATAAAATTAAAAGACTCAACAAGAACACAAACAGAGACTCAAATCAAGAACAAAAATTAAACAAAGAAAATAAAAATATTTTTGAAAAAGTTTTTAGAATTTTTCGAAAAATTAAAGAACTGAAAAATAAAAATTACCTGATCTAGGGAGCAAGTCAATCCGGCAGTTTGTCCTAACTCAACAATTTCCGGCAACAGTGACAAAAACTTGGTGAGCGTGTACGCAAAATGTAATCCTTTGTTCAACAATTTTATCTAAGCCTCTTTCCTTACTCAAACTATAAATGGGAGGGTGAGAAAAATTTACCTCCACAATGCTTTCAAATCCATCGGGGAAAGGTTCTTCATGCTCAAAGGATTCTTCACCACTAAGACTTGATGCTTGATCTTCATCACCAAGGGAACTCAATTCTTGCTTTATCCCGTCCAATTCTTCATATGGAATATGCCTTGGAGGTTGTGCACATTCCCCCTTAGCATCAAATTCAATTATCTTGGAGGGGTTTTCTTCAACTCTAGGTTCCTATGGAGGTTCCGCATCTCCTAAGTCCTCAACCACTTCTTCCTTTTCTTGAACAATTATAGCTTCCTCCAATTGTTCCAAAACAAAGCAATATTTCTCATCATCCAATCTCTCATTCATGTTATGCTTTTCCTTGGATTCTTCACATGTAGCCATGGGATTATTTTGGGTGTCCAAGCATTGGGATGCTAACCGATTTACCACCTCGTCCAAGGCGGCCGTGAAATATTGTACATCCCTTTTCATCTCCGCTTGCCCCTGAAGAAGAACACCAAGGATGTCATCCATTGGAGGTTGGGGTGGATGAGAGGGCTCATTGTCTTGGGGGAAGGGTTCATAGTAGGAAGGTGATTCATCATAATAAGGATGTGGTGGTTCTATGTTCTCTATTTGTTCCACTTGTTGCCCAACACACTCCAATCCATTGTTCTCAAGTTGAGATTCTAAATCCCCTTCAAACTACCCTCTTCAGTTTCTCTCCCGCAATCATCCATGGACATGTGGTATGAGTCCCATGCATATAACTTTTGACGGATGGTTGCTTGAAGCCGATCCATAATTTTCTTGAGAGATGGACATTGAGATTCTTCCATGGAGGGTTGTGGTGGGAGATAAAATTCATCTTGAGGTTGAAAATTTGCACACATTGGAGGTGGCTCATCTTGGTCATAGTATGGATGAGGTGGTTCTTGAAGTATTGAGGTTGGAATGGTGGTGGTTCTATATGTGGCTCATATGGCTCAAAAGGTGGTTATTATGGTGGATATGGGTTAGGGTCATATGGAGGTGTTTGATAAAAAGGGGCTTGTGAGTGTGATTGAGGATTATGTTGAGGATATGGCTCATAGGCATATGGTGGTGGTTCTTGAAAGTCACAAGGAGATTCACCATAACCATTAGATTGATGTGTATCATAGAATGGCTGTTGTTCATAGTGCATTGGTGGGGGTTGTTGCTAAGAGGATTGATCATATGCATATGGCTCCTCCCATCTTTGATTGTCCCATCCTTGATGCACATCTTCATTGTAGCTCCCATTTCCTACAACATAGTTAGAACCAAACTCATAACCAAAGTGAGAACTCATCATAGTGAATAGAGAAAATAAGAAACAAGAGCTAATAATAAATAATGAAACAAAGTCCTAAAACTAGCAAAAACTAACAAGCAATCCAAAAATCAAGCTATTCACAATATTCACATATATACAATAACCAATAACATAACACCATTGCAACTACCTGGCAACGGCGCCATTTTGATGAATAGATTTTTGTGTGGTTTAGAATTTCAGAAATGAAATCTCGTTGCAAGTATAGTTTCTAAACCAACAATAATCCTTTCATACAAAAAATTGGTTGTCACAAGTAACAAACTCTTATAAAAATAGCCAAACTATTCAAACCTCGGGTCGTTCTCCCTAGAAATTGCAATAAAGTGTTCTTGTTATTGGCTATGAGGTATATTTTGGGGTTTTGGATAAGAAACAAGAAAATATAAATGGCAAAGAAAATAAACTAACAACTAACAAAGCTCTTGGCAAGGTATGAGAACTAGAAGTCCTATCCTAGTTATCCTTATCAATTGTGATGAGAATTGTCCATTGCTCCCACTTAATTAACCTCTAACTATGAAGGAAAGTCAAGTGGATGAATTAACTTGATTCCACAAGTCCTAGCCTAATCATGATGAAAGACTAGCTTTAGTGGCATTCAAGTTAATTAGCAACTTCTAATTATCAATCAATAAAGGAGTTTGATAACTCAAGAGTCACCAATTACTCTACCTAGGCCAAGAGGAATAAAATCTAACTCATAAATAAAAGAGGCATTTCAACAAACACATAGAAGGCAATAAAGGTAAACAACAATCTACACTATCAATTGCAAGGAATTAAAGAGAGATCTAACTACAATGGCAAGAGATCAATAATAGAAAACCAAATCAAACATGAAAAGACATAGAATTCATAAATTGCATTGAAAGGTAAATGGAAATCTACATAAGAATTCACAAAGCAAAAGGAAAATTGAAGCAAGAGAAGAAGTAGATCTAGATCTAAGAAATTAACCCTAACCTAATCCTAATTCTAGAGAGAGGAGAGAGCTTCTCTCTCTAGAAACTAACTTTCCCTCCAAAACTAAACTAAAACTAAACTAATGTGACTAGATTGTTGATCTCCCTTCAATCTTTGGGTTAAATAGCATCAGAAGTGAGTTGGATTTGGGCCTGGGAAGCCCAGAAATTGCCCCCAGTGGATTGCCTTTAAGTGAGTCATGTGCGAGCACCGACGCGTACGTGCATACGCTTGACAAATTGCTATCCACGCATACGCGTCATGTACGCGTACGCGTCACCATGCGACCTCACAATCCACACATGCGCGTATGCTGCGCGTGCGTGTCGATCTCAGCATCTCAAATCTTTGTTTCTTCATGAGTTCTCCACTTGCATGCTTTTCCTCTCCACCCCTTTGATCCATTCTTAGCCTTTCCAATCTGAATTCACTAACAAACATATTAAGGCATCTAGTGGAATCAAAAGTGAATCAAAATTAGCAATTAAGGGCCTAAAAAGCATGTTTTCACACTTAAGCACAAATTAGGAGACAATCATGAAACCATGCTATCTCATTGAATAAATGTGGGTAAAAGGTCATAGAATCTCCTAAATTAAGCACAAGATAAACCCTAAAAATGGAGTTTATCAATCTCCCCACGCTTAAACCATAGCATGTCCTCATTCTAAATCAAGAAGGAAATAAAGGGTATTAACATTTATTCAATGCAAACTAACCAAATGCAACCTACCTAAATGCAACTATCTAAATGAATGCAACTAGTTGGTCAAAATAAATCAATTTTTAAGAGAACATATATAGGCACAAGGGCTAAGGCAATAGCAAATCTAATCCACAATTGAATTGAGTTATTAAATATTTTTGTAAACTTGCAAGAAGAGATGATCATAGGTTAAAGCATGTAATTGAGCAATCGAACCCTCACCGGATGTGTATCCGCTCTAGTCACTCAAGTGTTTTGGGTTGATTCTCTTAATTCTCCCCTAATCATGCTTTTCAAGATTTGTTCTTCTTCTAACAATCAAAAAATATTTCGTGCATGCATACAATTATCATGAGGTCTTTTCATAGGTTGTAATGGGGCTAGGGTCAAGGTAGGATGCATATTTCATCAAGTGGACTTGAAATTTGAATCCTTGATAAGCTTAGACTTCCCACCTAACCTATGACATCCTATACAATTTCAAAGCTAACCTAACTACCCATTTTTCACATACTCATGCATTTCTTTTTCATTTCACAACACATATGCATTAATCTTTATTGAGCTTTACTTTGGGGTATTTTGTCCCTTTTTTATTTCTTTCTTTTTCCTTTTCTTTTCTTTCTATTTTTTTTTGTTTTTCACACACACACACACACACACACACACACACACACATATATATATATATATATATATATATATATATTATATTCTTTTTCTTTATCATTCATTTTTTTCTTTTTTTTTCTTTTCAAACTAAAATATATACAAGAGCATCAATGCATATGATTTTACATTTAATTAACACACGAGTATGTACCAAATTTCTAATATTTTCAACAACAATACAACACACACCTTTTCTCTCAACCAATGTCCCAAGTTTCCCACACTTGAATGATACACACTCACTGGCCTAAGCTAATCAAAGATCCAAATTAAGGACATTTATTGTTTTTCGCTTCAAGGCTTGTAATGTGCTAAAATTAGGAACAAGCGGGTTAATCGTAGGCTCAAATTGGCTAACAATGGAGGATAAAAGGTAAGGCTATTTGGGTAAGTGAGCTAATTGAAATGATGGCCTCAATCATATAAGTGCATGAATACAAGGAATAATGGACATATAGAATTAAACAAATCAAAGATTACAATCATAGAAAGAGAATAATGCACACAAGAATGAAAATAAGTGGTTATAAGATGTAACCACGCAATTAAGGCTCAAATCTCACAAGGTTGTGTGTTCTTAGCTCAAAACATATTCCACAATATATATAATTTAAGCAAGTTCTATGAAAAGTTTTCACTCAAATCAATTGAGGAGCCTTATAGATAGAAATCTTGAAAAATTTCATTATTTTGACTAAGCTTATTATGTATATATATGCAAAAATTAAGAAAACACGAGTAAAAATCCTAAAAACCTAAAATAAAATACAAAAGTGTTGGGATTAGAAATTTGTCACCCAAAATTGCCGACTGGTCGGACGACCTCCCAACACTTAAAAGTTTGCACCGTCCTTGGTGCATCCAAAGATGAGCAAGGGGGTACGGCGACTCTCCGGATTACTACCTTCAGCTGGTAGGTCAACCGGTGCTGCGTGTTCCTTCTCCACTTCCATGGTTGCTTATAATGACTCATCCTAAAATTAGAAGGAAGGATAGTGAGAAAAGTAAATGCAAAAACAAGGAAGCATACATTGTTGGAGTGAGGTACTAATCACTAGAATGAAGTGAGTGAATTAATGTGACATTAATGGAAAATAGATGTGTGGGTCCTAAATTGCACGGTTTAGAACACACACACACTAGCATAAAAAGCCTTGCCACAATTTACACAAAAGAAGCATGCACTTCACTCATTCTAGTGTGCTTGAAATACTCTAACTTGTAAGTTAAAACAACTAAACAAGCAATGAAGAAGCATGAAAGCATTGAAGCCAAAACATATGGATGCATATGTTCAAGAAGCACAATGCATTAAAGTAAATGCACAACATCCAATATCAAGAAATTGCCTAATCAAAGAAAAGAATTCAAATCACATGGTGGCCAAATCATGCAATTCAAGAAGTTAGAACGCTTGAAAGCAATTTTCATTTACTTTGTATCCACAAAGGTTAAGCATGAAAAATCCAAAACCAAGTAGCAAAATATAACCTCAACAGTAGAATCCAACAACGAATGACAAAAATGATTATGCTAAAATAGCATTCAATTAGTACTAAGGAGCAATATATATAGTAAACAAAATCAATCATCCAACACTCATCATGAAAAATGGAAAATTAAACAAAATTTAAACCATCAAAGTAACTAACTAATTAAACTAACTAATGGTTGATGGTGTATGGTAGTGTTGGATGAGGTATAGGAGAAGGGAAGAAGAAAGGGGAAGAGAAGAAATGGAAAGATGATGAGAAAAGAAGATGGATGAAAAAAGGACATTCATGCGTACGCGTAGGTGACGCGTGCGCGTGGGAATGGTGCAGTGGAAGCGACGCGTACGCGTGTATCATGCGTGCACGTCAATGGCTTATTTTGAGAGCGACGCATACGCATCGTGTACGCGTACGCGTGAGTAGCTTTGTGCCAAAGGCACAATGTTCGCACGATGCAGGCGCAACTCTCGGGTTTTTGGCTGGGAGGTAAAAATTTGCAATCCACGCATATGCGTGGGTGACGCGTGCGTGTGGATGCTCGAAAATGCTTGGAGCACGCGTATGCGTGAGGTACGCATACGCGTGGGTTGGTGCTTTGTTTTTCAAAATTTTTCATGTTTTTGCACCAAACCAAGCATTCCAAACCTCCAAACAGCTACCAAAACACTATAAAACCTTATTTAATATACCAAAATACCAAATAAACTCAACAAACTAACCAAACATGAAATTAAACTAATTTTACAATATGTACAAAAGAGAAAATGAAAAGATTTTACCATGGTGGAGTATCTCCCACCTAGCACTTTCATTTATTGTCCTTAAGTTGGACTTATGGGGAGCTCCTCTCAAGGTGGCTTGTGCTTGAATTCTTCTTGGAACTCCCACCAATGCTTGGTTTTCCATTGTGCCCCAAGATTTCTCATGAGTTGTACCAAGTCTTGATGGAGTTCTTCACAAGCTTTGGGTCCCAAGGTCGATCCTCTTCTTATATCCAGGATCCCACACCTTATTTTCACACCCGTCTTGAAGTTGATCATTATTGTTCCAATCGGGTGGCAAACAAGATGAATTCTCCATGAAGTGACGAAACATCCTTCTAGACCCACCTAATTGAGCACTATTCCAACCTTTATATTTCATGTTTGATGTATCAACCATAATGAGCCTTGATTTGCAACGCCAACCACGAAACATCTTTCTTTTACACTTCATCCCGCAAAGTGTCCTAAGTTGACCATCCGTTTCAAGCAAGCCATATTCAAGTGGGATAATGAAGCTAATAGAAATAAATTTTATCCACTCAAATGAAGGAGTAGATGGCAACCTAGGCAAAGACGCTTCCAAGGGTCTTGACAAAGCGTATCCAACTCCCGTCCTTCTTCTTCTAAGGACTTCCACCTCTTCACAAGATTCCTCAAATGTAATCCTTTGTTCAACAATTTTATCTAAGCCTTTTCCCTTACTCAAACTATAAATGGGAGGGTGAGAAAAATTTACCTCCACAATGCTTTCAAATCCACCGGGGGAAGGTTCTTCGTGCTCAAAAGATTCTTCACCACTAAGACTTGATGCTTGATCTTCATCACCAAGAAAACTTAATTCTTGCTCTATCCCGTCCAATTCTTCATATGGAATATGCCTTGGAGGTTGTGCTCATTCCCCCTTAGCATCAAATTCAATCATCTTGGAGGGGTTTTCTTCAACTCTAGGTTCCCATGGAGGTTCGCATCTCCTAAGTCTTCAACCACTTCTTCCTTTTCTTCAACAATTATAGCTTCCTCCAATTGTTCTAATACAAAGCAATATTTCTCATCATCCAATCTCTCCTTCATGCTATGCTCTTCCTTAGATTCTTCACATGTAGCCATGGGATTACTTTGGGTGTCCAAACATTCGGATGCTAACCGGTTTACCACCTCGTTCAAGGCGGCCGTGAAATTTTGTACATCCTTTTTTATCTCCGCTTGCCCTTGAAAAAGAACACCAAGGATGTCATCTATTGGAGGCTGGGGTGGATGAGAGGGCTCGTTGTCTTGGGGGAAGGGTTCATAGTAGGAAGGTGATTCATCATAATAAGGATGTGGTGGTTCTATGTTCTCCATTTGTTCTACTTGTTGCCCAACACACTCCAATCCATTGTTTTCAAGTTGAGATTCTACAATCCCCTTCAAACTACCCTCTTCAGTTGCTCTTCCATAATCATCCGTGGACATGCGGTATGAGTCCCATGCATCTAACTTTTGACGGACGGTTGCTTGAAGCCGATCCATGGTTTTCTTGAGAGATGGACATTGAGATTCTTCCTTGGAGGGTTGTGGTGGGAGATAGAATTCATCTTGAGGTTGAAAATTTGCACACATTGGAGGTGGCTCATCTTGGTCATAGTATGGAGGAGGTGGTTCTTGGAAGTATTGAGGCTGGAATGATGGATATGGGTTAGGGTCATATGGAGGTGTTTGGTAAAAAGGGGCTTGTGAGTGTGATTAAGGATTATGTTGAGGATATGGCTCATAGGCATATGGTGGTGGTTCTTGAAAGTCACAAGGAGATTCACCATAACCATTAGATTGATGTGTATCATAGAATGGCTTTTGTTCATAGTGCATTAGTGGGGGTTGTTGCCAAGAGGATTGAATATATGCATATGGCTCTTCCCACCTTTGATTGTCCCATCCTTGATGCACATCTTCATTGTAGCTCCAATTTCCTACAACATAGTTAGAACCAAACTCATAGCCAAAGTGAGAACTCATAGTGAAAAGAGAAAATAAGAAATAAAAGCTAATAAGAAATAATGAAACAAAGTCCTAAAACTAGAAAAAACTAACAAGCAATCCAAAAATCAAGTTATTCACAATATTCACGTATATACAATAACCAATAACATAACACCATTGCAACTCTCCGGCAACGGCGCCATTTTGATGAATAGATTTTTGTGTGGTTTAGAATTTCACAAATGAATTCTCGTTGCAAGTATAGTTCCTAAACCAACAATAATCCTTTCATACAAAAATTTGGTTGTCACAAGTAAAAATCCCTATAAAAATAACCGAAGTATTCAAACCTCGAGTCGTTCTCCCTAGGAATGGTAATAAAGTGTTCTTGTTATTGGCTATGAGGTATATTTTGGGGTTTTGGATAAGAAACAAGAAAATATAAATGGCAAAGAAAATAAACTAACAACTAACAAAGCTCTTGGCAAGGTATGAGAACTAGAAGTCCTATCCTAGTTATCCTTATCAATTGTGATGAGAATAGTCTATTGCTCCCACTTAGTTAACCTTTAACTATGAAGGAAATTCAAGTGGATGAATTAACTTGATTCCACAAGTCCTAGCCTAATCATGATGAAAGACTAGCTTTAGTGGCATTCAAGTTAATTAGCAACTTTTAATTATCAATCAATAAAGGAGTTTGATAACTCAAGAGTCACCAATTATTCTACCTAGGCCAAAGGGAACAAAATCTAACTCATAACTAAAAGAGGCATTTCAACAAACACATAGAAGGCAATAAAGGTAAACAACAATCTACACTATCAATTGCAAGGAATTAAAGAGAGATCTAACTACAATGGCAAGAGATCAATAATAGAAAACCAAATCAAACATGAAAAGACATGGAATTCATAAATTGCATTGAAAGGTAAATGGAAATCTACATAAGAATTCATACAGCAAAAGGAAAATTGAAGTAAGAGAAGAAGTAGATCTAGATCTAAGAAATTAACCCTAACCTAATCCTAATTCTAGAGAGAGGAGAGAGCTTCTTTCTCTAGAAACTAATTTTTCCTCCAAAACTAAATTAAAACTTAACTAATGTGACTAGATTGTTGATCCCTCTTCAATCCTTGGGTTAAATAGCATCAGAAGTAAGTTGGATTTGGGCCTAGGAAGCCCAGAAATCGCACCCAACAGATTGCGTTTAAGTGAGTCACGTGCGAGCACCGACGTGTACACGTGGGTCACACGTACGTGTCGCTTGACAAATTGCTATCCACGTGTACGCGTCATGTACGCGTATGCGTCGCCATGCGAACTCACAATCCACATGAGCGCGTATGCTACGCTGCGCGTCGATCTCAGCATCCCAAATCTTTGTTTCTTCATGAGTTCTCCACTTGCATGCTTTTCCTCTCCACCCCTTTGATCCATTCCTAGCCTTTCCAATCTGAATTCACTAACAAACATATCAAGGCATCTAGTGAAATCAAAGGTGAATCAAAATTAGTAATTAACGGCCTAAAAAGCGTGTTTTCACACTTAAGCACAAATTAGGAGGCAATCATGAAATCATGCCATCTCATTGAATAAATGTGGGTAAAAGGTCATAGAATCCCCTAAATCAAGCACAAGATAATCCCTAAGAGGTGGAGGAAGGTTGAAGAAGGTCCGAATACCCCAGGAATTGTTCTCCCTATGATCTAAGTTCTCTAAGTTACATAAACATGATCCCTTAAATAGATGACTAGTAGGGTAAAATAGTCTAATTAGTGCTAAAATCTACTTCTGGGGCCTACTTGGTGAGTATTTGGGCTGAGTTTTAATGAGATCCACGTGCTCTGAGGCTCCTTAGGCATGGATTGCCAGCTAGGGGGTCCTTTTTGGGCCTTTGGACGCTGGGCTCTGCTCTTTGGGCGCTGGACACCTGGAAGGGGGCAGGAAGCTGGTGTTGGACGCTAGTTTTGGGCCTTCTAATCCGAAGCAAAGTATGAAATATTATATATTTCTAGAAAGCTCTGGAAGTCAGATTTCCATAGCCATTGAGAGCGCTCCATTTGGACTTCTATAACTCCAGAAAAGCTCTTCCAAATACAGGCAGGTCAGATCTGGACAGCATCTGCAGTGCCTTCTCTGTCTCTGAATCAGACTTCTGCTCCAACTCCTCAATTTCAGCCAGAAAATACTTGAAATTTCTCAAAAAACACAAAAACTCACGGTAGAATCCAAAAATATGATTTTAACTCTAAAACCTATAAAAACTTAATAAAAAATAAACAAAAACTACTAAAAACTATATGAAAATGATGTCAAAAGCGTATAAAATATCTGCTCATGAAACTTATGTAGAAAAAAGGGTCATATTTTCGTTCCACCCAGTTTCATTAGATTAGGAATGAAAACACACCTTAGAATTGAATCAAACATATATTAAAATAGAAAAAGTAATAGTATTAATCCATAGAAATAAACAGAGCTCCTAACCTTAACCAAGAGGTTTAGTTGCTCATGACTTACAAAGAAAACAGGATTCTAAAAAAAAGCGGAAGGAAGAAGATTGATTCTAAACCTAATTGATATTCTCTTTTAAATACTAAGATAATAATAAATGCTAAACCTAAAAGATATTATTTAAAAATAAAAGTTACAAAGATAAGATAAGATAAAACTAAGAAGTGCTAAATCCACTTTGGAGGCCTAATAGTTGTGTGACTCGGACAACAGGCTGTCGTTCAGTACTAGGATGGGTGTTGAACGCCAGAGAGTGAGAGCGCGTTCTGACTTCATGTCCCCCTGCTGGTGTTGAATGCCAGGTTGGGTGTTCAGCGCCGAGAGGGGAGCTGCCAGCATTTTTCTTTCTTGCTCCAGGCTTTTCCAAACTGCTCCGAATTTCACCTAAAACTATAAAAATACGAGAAAACTCAAAGTAGCATCCAAAGGTGATTTTTGCACTAAAATATAATAAAATTTAATAAAATCTAACTAAAAACAATATAAAAATAATTAGAAAAGGGTATAAGATGCTCATGTATCACACAACTGAGCAGCGACATCAGGCGGGAGGTGAGCAGCGACGGCGAGGAGAAGCGGGACTAAGCGGTGATGCCAAGGAGTAGCGGCGATGACAATGAACTATGGAGATGATGTAATGGCGGGGAGAGGATGAGAGGCTGAGCTGAGCACCAAGGAGCTTTGGTTCTATGAGGAAGAAGACGACGACTTGGGAGTTGGGGTCTGATTTGGTGAAGGGCTAGAGGCACTTAAAAATCCTAATCTCTAGAAACATATATATTATGTACCCCAGGGCGGGTAGGGGCGGGTTTACCCTGACCCAACCTCGCCATGCCCCGCTCAACTACCCACCCTGATCAAAAGCCGCCCCGCCTCAGGTCAGGTTTAAACCCGTCCCGACTAGGTAGGGGCGGGTCAAGTACCCACGAGTTCGGGTACTCCTGCCACCCCTACCATCTGTCTTTGATTTGTAGCTAACTCTCCCTCCAATAATTGTAGCTCTAGGGCATGAGTATTAGAATTTCTCTCTGCATGGGTAGCATGGCCATCTCTTATGTGCCCGGGCCCACTAATATTCGTTACATTACCCCCCGAATCAACATCAACCTTACCCTCAAGGTTGAAATCCAGAAAAGCACGATAGAATTTATCAACAAATTCCCATGTCAATTCTGCCATTGGACCTTCGCACCATTGGACCTGGAGCTGATAAATCTGTTTTCCATCTTTGATCACCATTCGCTTGGCTCGAACTACATGAGGTGCTAAAACTGTTCCCATTTCTGTGGTACGTAGAGGAAGAGGAATGTAGTGAGTCTCTTGGTCATCACGGAATTTCTTCAGAGTAGAAATATGAAAGACATTGTGAATCTTTGCCTTCGGAGAAAGTGCCAACTTATAAGCCACAACATTAAGCTTTTGCTAGATCTTAAATGGTTCAAAATAATGCATGCCCAATTTCTGATGCTTACGTAAAGCCACCGAATGCTATCAATAGGGTTGGAGCTTTCTAAAGCTTGGTCACCCTCCTCCAATTCAACCTGACGATGCTACTTGTCAGCTTGGTACTTCATGAACTGTTGAGAATGAGTAAGATTTTGCTTTAGCTGATCTAGAGTCTGGTCCCGTAGAGTCAACATTTTTTTGTAAAGAAGGATCATCTGCGTGGAAAAATTCATACCAAACTAGTGATGGAGGATCCCGACCATATAGAGCCTTAAAGGGAGACATCTTAATGCAATTATGCCAAGAAGTGTTGTACCAAAGATCTGCCCATGGGAGCATATCCAAGCATTGTCTCGGGTTATCAAAACAAAAACACCAAAGGTACATTTCCAGTGTCTTGTTTAATATTTCACTCTGACAATTTGTTTGTGGGTGATAAGCAGAGCTCATGGCCAAGGTAGTTCCTTGCAACTTAAAGAGGTGTTGCCAGAATTTGCTAAAAAAGACTTTGTCGCGGTCTAAGACTATTGATTTGGGATAACCATGCAACCTCACAACATGTTGAACAAAGGCCTCAGTAACACTCTTACTATTAAAGCCATTCTTAGGTGCAATGAAATGCACTGATTTAGTAAAGCAATCAATCACAACCAAGATCACTGAAGAAACATGAATCAGAAGCAAAGTTATAATGAAACCCATGCAAATATCCTTCCAAATTCTAAAAGAAATAGGCAGCAGCTGCAACAATCCTGCTGTCAATCTTTTCTCACCTTTTGCTTGTTGACAAGTACTACAAGAGAAGACATATTCTTGTATTTGTTGATGCATCTTAGGCCAGTAAAATGTGGAGCAGATGCGTTCCACTGTTTTAGCAATAGCCGCATGACCTCTCAAAGCACTATCATGGAATTCGTTCATGATAAGACCAATGAGTTTGCTGCCCTGCGAACTACTGATAAACCACAATTTTATGGTTTATCTTGTACTGAATTTGGTGGATTTTATCAACTTTTCATATATTTATTCACTAAAATATAATAGTTTTGTGAATTCTTTCTAATTTGTGCTTAAGAGTGAAAACATACTTTTTAGGCCCTTAATTTGCCAAATTTAATTTACTTTAATTTCATTCGATGCCTTGATGTGCTTATTAAGTGATTTCTGATTTATAAGGCAAAGATTGGATTGAAGAAGTGAAGAAAAAGCATGCAAAGTGGAGAATTCATGAAGAAATACGGATTTGGAGTAATTCACGGTCACGCGTACGCATGCCTTGCGCGTACGCGTGCATTGGAGATTTTGTCAGGTCGCGCGTATGCATGTTATGTGCGTAGATGTGACATGAAGCACGTGACTTACTTAAAGAAAACATGGCTGGCAATTTCTGGACCCCTTCAAGCCCAAATCCAACTCATTTCTAAAGTATTTAATGCCAAATTCAAGAAAGAACAAGGGAAAGAGCAATAAGGTTTAGTTTAGCAACATGTTTTAGGTTATATTCTAGAGAGAGAAGCTCTCTCTTTGGTGTGAAATTTAAAGTCCATAAACTAACTGCAAATGCACCGGGTCGTACCAAGTAATACCTCTGGTGAGTGAGGATCGATCCCACGAGGATTGATGGATCAAGCAACAATGATTGAGTGATTGACTTAGTCAGACAAGCAGAAAATGATGTTTGAGGGCCCAATAGCATTAAACAGTAAAATCAGAGAATTAGAAAGCAAGCAGTAGATGGGTTGTGAACATTATATGAGAAAATAATTAATGTTTAGGAGTTATTTATCTTTTGGATTAACTTTTCTTACCAAGTATTTTAATCATGCAAGATTTAATTCATGGCAAACTATATGTGGCTAAACCCTAATTCCTTAGTAATTTAGTCTCCTCTAATCTAGTTAACCGCCAATTTCTTGGTCACTTAAGTTCAATTAGAGGGTTAAGTTCAATTCTAGTTTATCTACTACAAAAATCTTAATTACCTAAATATAAGAGGATTAGATGTCATGTATCCCGTTAAGTCCAGATAATTAGTGATTTAGGAGAAATTGTTTTCAAGTTGTTGTTCAAGTAAATTACTTTTCCAAGATTTAACAAGAAAACAATTAGAATAAGAGTTATTCTTTCAATCTACCCAAATCCTTAAGATGAAGAACGAAAACAAATTCTTGAAACAAAAATCAATACATTAATTAAAATAGAAGAGTAGTAGTATTAATCTATAGAATAAACAGAGCTTCGAACCTTAACAGTGGAGGTTTAGTTGCTCATGACTCAAAGAGAAAACTAGGGTTCTAAAAATTGTAAAGTGTAGAATGAGGTGCCTAAGAGAGAAGAGCGCCCAAAGGGCTGAATCTTTTTCCTTTTATATCAAATCCTAATTAATGTAAAATATATTTTTTACAACTAAAATAATATCTTTTCCTATTGCAAAATAAAATAAATTTTAATCCAAAATAATTAAGAGATCTTCGAGCTACTCTTGAAGGACGTAGGGACCATCAAATTCTTTAAGGCTAGCGGCAGACTTGGGTTGAGCCAAGTTTGATGCCACTATGACCGTGATGATTATATGCTTCTCCTTCATCCTGGCGGCAAACTGATGAGGGAAAATCGATTCCACACATACTCACCGGCAAGTGTACCGGGCCGCATCAAGTAGTAAAACTCACAAAAGTGAGGTCGATCCCACAGGAAGATTGATTGAGCAATTTTAGTTGGGTGATGAATTTAGTTAAGCAGACAGTTGATGATTTGAGTGAAATTTGATCAAACATAAAGTAAATTGCAGGAAAGCTAAAATGCAGAATGTAAACTGACAGAAGAGTAAATTGCAGGAAGCTAAATCGCTGAAACTTAAAGTGAAAGAAATTAAAAGAGCTGAAACTTAAATTGCAAGAAAAGTAAATAACTGAATCTTAAAGTGCAAGAAATTTAAATTGCAGAATCTAAATAGCCAGGAAACTTAAATTGCATGACTAATAAAGGGATTTGGGTGCTGAGAATCAAAACAGAATGTAAACTGCAGTAAATCAGAGAACTCTAAGGTGAAGAAAATTCAAATAAAGTGATTCATCAGGGATTGGAGATATTGTAATCCTTCATGAATCAAATTGGTCCCAACTCCTTTTTCAATCATTTAGTAGATCTATGGCGGATTGAAATTGATTGGATCCCAATTCCTTGGCAATCCAATCTCTCTAATCACAATCAATCTTGCAATTCCTTGAACCAATTGTCATGAGAAGAGGTTAAGTGCATATCTCTCATCCATAAGCCACACTAACTCTCAGGATCTCAGTTCCTCCCGAATAGTGTTGATCAAGAGAGTAGTTAAGGATAGAGCTCCAATTCTAATGCAAGTGATTCCCCTTCCGAGTCTCACACAAGCATTCACTGAATTAAACCCCCTTCCGGAGTGAATAACTCAAAATCAAAACAGAAGATACCCAATAGCTACACAATTGAATTGAGAAGAAGAAGAATTTCATTGATTCATTGGAATTACAATAGAGCTCCTCCCCCTAATAAAATTGGGGTTTAGTTCATCATTGCTCTAGTACCAGAAAACAGGAAGTTACAGAGAAGTGTAAAAGAAATACAAAAAAAAAAAAAGAAAATGCAGAATCTCAGATCTGTTCACTAACTCTACAGCCAATCTCTACTAGCTAACCTCGCTTCTAAATCAATTTTTTTTCTATTTATACACTTTTCAAATTGGTCTTTGTTCACACCCTGGGTCAAGCTATCCGACCCGAGATGTTCAGTAACAAAGCGACCGACCTCTTTAGGTCAGGCTATCCGACCTCTTCACAAAAGAGGTCGGCCAAATCAACAGGAAAGCCCAATAAAGGGCCCAAATAGAGGAACACGACCCAAATCCACAGGCCGTCCAAACCTATAGAGATAAGGGCGGTTCCCTTGAAGATAAGCTGACCTCAACTCAAAGATAAAGATAAGATAAGATAACTAACTTATCTTATCTAGAAAGGTCACTCTACAACCACTATAAATACACTGGAGCACCCAGGTATAACTCATACTCTGATTCTACAATAAACCTGCTTAATACCCGTGCTAACTTAAGCATCAGAGTCTCTTGCAGGTACCCCCCACCCTCCGGTGACCACGGATCAGAAGTGAAGCCAGTCCAACAAGTCAGACACAATAGCTCCGGCCGTCACCAGCCAGCCGGACACGTCATCTCCGACCAGAACAGAAGATCACATCCGAGATTGGCCTACAGTTTTTGGTAACCCTCGGAACATTGGCGCCATTGCCGGGGAACCTGAAAGTCATTCCATCATTATGGCGGACGACCATGACAACGACCATGATTCAGATCTAGAGGACAAAATGCCGCACAAAAACGCGGACGCTACACCAAAAGATACTCCGGAATCTAACGGAGACAAAAACTCATCACATCCGGGAGTAATAGAAGCGCTTCAAGATCGTCTAAAGCAACTTGAAAAAGAAAGCCAGCATCAACGAGAAGTTGGCAAGGATCTACAAAGAGAGGAAAGGAGACGTCGAGAGCTAGAAGATAAAATCCTACAACTCGAAGCCGATCTCAAAGTAAAGGCTACCCGGACCACCCCTGAGGACAATTCACGCAAAGATCAAGATCCATTCACTAGGGACATCATGAAAACTAAAATTTCTAAGGACTTCAAACTCCCGGATATGACTCCGTATGATGGCACTATAGATCCCAACCATCACCTCAGCAACTTCAGAAGCAGAATGTACCTTACCGACGCCTCGGACGCAGTTCACTGTAAAGCTTTTCCAATGACCCTCACGAAGACAGCAATTAGATGGTTCGACAACTTACCTCCTAAGTCCATCTCAAGCTTTGATGACCTAGCTAAAAAATTCCTGGCCAGATTCTCCATCCAAAAAGACAAGGCCAAGCACGCCCCCAGTCTACTAGAAATCAGGCAAGGAGATCGGGAAAGTCTTCGCAACTACATGGAGAGATTCAACAAAACATGCCTAGACATACAAAGCTTGCCAACAGAGGCCACCATCATGGGCCTCATCAATGGCCTACGAGAGGGACCTTTCAGCCAATCTATATCGAAGAAATATCCCACGTCTCTGGATAAGGTGCAGGAGCGAGCGAAAAAATATATCAACAAGGAAGAAAACTCTCGGTTGGGAGAAACCTCAAAATCCGGATTCTCCTACCGAGACAAAGATAAAGAATCCAAAAAGAAGGAAGATCGACAAGGGGAGAAAATTAAAAAATATCATAATTACACCCCCTCTTAGGGTATCCCTGGTAGATGTCTACAAGGAAGTCTGCCACACGGAAAAGATACCCCCAGCTCGACCACTCAAAGGTAAAAGAGGAGGAGAAAATCAAAACGAATACTGTGAATATCACCGAGTCCGAGGGCATTCCACCAACGAATGCTTCGACTTAAAAAACATCATAGAAAAATTAGTGAGAGAAGGAAAACTAGATCGGTTTCTGGCCACCCGAGATGATGATCAAAGAAAGAGAAGAAGGGATGAAGATGTCGGACGAATCGAGCGATCACCTCGTACGCCAGAAAGACATGTCCATATGATACACGGAGGATTTGCAGGAGGAGAAATCTCCAAATCATCCCGCAAAAGATATCTCAAAGAATTATATCATGTTGAAGGAAAGGAGGAAGCTCCCGACATCCCTGCAATCACATTCACCAAAGAGGATGCATCCGGTATCATCTCAGGACACGACGACCCCATGGTCATCACCATCATACTGGCAAACGCCAATCTCCACCGCACATTAATAGACCAAGGGAGCTCCGCCGACATCTTATTCAAAACTGCCTTCGACAAGCTCGGCTTAGAAGAAAAAGGAGCTTAGAGCATACCCTAACAGCCTGTTCGGACTGGGAGACACCCCAGTACAACCGCTGGGATACGTGTCACTACATACAACCTTTGGAAAAGGGAACCAATCCAGAACACTCAAGATAGACTACATCATGGTCGACGTGAGTTCAGCCTACAATGCCCTAATAGGTCGGATAACACTAAATCAACTCGACGCAATAGTCTCAACTCCACATCTATGCATGAAATTCCCAACTACAGAAGGGATAGCTACAATAAAAGCAGATCAAAATATGGCACGCCGCTGTTATAACGAAAGTCTAAACCTCAGAGGCAGAGGAGAAGAGTTCCATACAATTGAGCTCGGTGGAGTTCAGAGACGTGAAGAACTCCGTCCACAACTCGAAGGAGAAATAGAGAAAGTTCAGATCGGGGATACCTTGGACAAAACAACTAATATTGGCACGATCCTGAAGGGAGACGCAAAAGAATTACTAGTACAGTTCTTACGAGATAATGTCGATCTCTTCGTATGGAAAGCTGCAGACATGACAGGCACAGACCCCAAGCTAATGAGTTTCAAGTTGGCGGTCTATCCAGGATCTCGGCCGGTACAGCAGAGACGAAGAAAACTTGGGCCAGAACGATCCCAAGCTGTGGAAGAATAGGTACAAGCACTACTGGAGGCAGAATTCATAAGAGAAGTCAAGTACCCACTATGGCTAGCTAACGTCGTCTTGGTGAAAAAATCAAATGGGAAATGGCGAATGTGCACCGACTACACTGACCTCAACAAAGCCTGCCCAAAAGATCCTTACCCACTCCCAAGTATCGACGCTCTGGTAGATGCTTCATCCGGATATAGATACCTCTCGTTTATGGATGCATATTCCGGATACAACCAAATTCCCATGTATCCACCAGATCAAGAAAAGACCTCGTTTTTGACGCCAAAAGCAAATTACTGCTACATTGTAATGCCTTTCGGTCTCAAGAATGCGGGAGCTACGTATCAAAGGCTAATGAATAAAGTCTTTTCAGATCATATCGAAAAGATCATGGAAGTCTACGTGGATGACATGTTAATAATGACACAAAGTGAAGAGATATTATTGTCCGACCTGGCCCAAATGTTCGACACTATAAAGAAGCATGACATGCGCCTCAATCCCGCAAAATGCACTTTTGCAGTAGAAGCAGGCAAGTTCTTGGGTTTTATGCTCACACAAAGAGGAATTGAGGCAAATCTGGATAAATGCCAGGCCATACTAAACATGAAAAGCCCAACTTGTGTCAAAGAAGTACAACAACTCAACGGGAGGTTGGCAGCCTTGTCCAGGTTCCTAGCGGGATCAGCGATAAGATCCCTTCCTTTCTATGCCACTCTAAGGAAAGGAAAGAACTTCGAATGGACAATGGAATGCGAGCAAGCCTTCCAGGATTTCAAAAGTTTCCTGGGACGACCACCTATCCTAACTCAACCACAAAAGGAAGAACCACTCGTATTGTACCTTGCGGTAGGAAGTCGGGCAGTAGCCTCAGCACTAGTTCAAGAGGACGACAAAGGGCAACAACCTGTATACTTCATTAGTAAAGCGCTGCAGGGATCCGAGATGAACTACCAAAAAATAGAAAAGTTTGCCTATGCTCTCATACTAACATCTCGATGACTACGCCCGTACTTCCAGGCTCACACCATTAAGGTCCGGACCGACCAGCCCATTAAAGGGATACTGCAGAAAACAGATCTAGTAGGCAGAATTTTACAATGGGCAGTTGAATTATCCGAGTTTGACCTCCAATATGAAGCTCGGATAGCCATCAAATCACAATACTTGGCCGACTTCATTGTAGAATTCATAGATACCCTAGAAACCCCCACAGAATAGAATCTCTACATGGACGGGTCTTCAAATAAGACTGGAAGTGGCACAGGTGTGATAATAGAAAGCAACCAAGGAACCCAAGTTGAGCTTTTTCTCAAATTTGGGTTCCCAGCCTCAAACAACCAGGCAGAATATGAAGCGTTACTAGCTGGTTTGAAACTGGCTAGGAAAGTTGGAGCTCAAAAACTCAACATCTTCAGCGACTCACAAGTAGTCACCTCACAGATAACAGGGAGTTACCAAGCCAAAGATCCCACCATGAAAAAGTATTTGGATATAACCAAGGAACAGCTCGGACAACTCAGGGAATATAAGATCTGCCATATACCCTGCGAACAAAATGTCCGAGCTGATGCACTCTCAAAGCTTGCCAGCACCAAACCAGGGGGCAACAATAGAAGCCTCATCCAGGAAATGCTACAGAACCCGTCAATTTTGGAAGCAGAAAAAGTCCTAGCTATAACAAGTTAGGATCAAGGATGGATGACCCCCATAATTAATTACCTCAAAAAAGAAACACTCCCCACAAATGAGAAGGAAGCAAAGAGGTTAAAACTGGAGGCTCAGTACTACACCATCATAAACAACACCCTATACAAAAGAGGGATTTCAATACCATTGTTAAAATGTGTGCCGACCTCTAACACAAGGGAAGTTTTAGAGGAAGTACACAGCGGCATTTGTGGCAATCATCTCGGGGCACAAGCTCTCACCAAAAAGGTACTTCGGGCGGGATTTTACTGGCCAACTCTACAAAAGGAAGCTACAGAATTTGTAAAGACATGTCCCCCATGCCAGAAACATGCCAACTTTCACATTGCCCCGCCAGAAGAGCTCATCAGCGTAACTTTGCCTTGGCCATTTGCAAAATGGGGACTCGATCTTCTCGGACCCTTTCCCCAGGGATCAGGACAAGTCAAATTCCTTATAGTCGGAGTAGATTATTTCACAAAGTGGATTGAGGTAGAGCCCCTAGCCAACGCCACTGCTCAAAGAAGCCAGAAATTCCTATATAGGAACATTGTCACGAGGTTCGGGGTTCCATACTCCATCACCACAGACAATGGCACTCAATTCACAGATGCAGGCTTCAGGAAATTAGTAGCCGACTTGAACATAAAGCACCAGTTCATGTCCATCGAACATCCTCAAGCCAATGGGCAAGCCGAAGCTGCCAACAAAGTCATATTGGCTGGGTTGAAACGGAGACTGCAAGATGCGAAGGGAGCTTGGGCTGAAGAACTTCCACAGGTCCTATGGGCATATCGAACTACGGCACATTCCACCACAAACGAATCACCGTTCCGATTAGCGTACGGAGTGGAGGCAATAATCCCAGTAGAGGTCGAGGAAGGGTCGCCTAGAGTAGTCCACTACAATGAAGAAGCCAACTCTCAACTTCAAAGAGAAGAACTCGACCTACTTCCGGAAATCCAAGAAAGAGCTCGGATCAGGGAAGAAGCGCTAAAGCACCGAATGGCTTCAAGATATAATCAAAAAGTAGTGCCAAGAGGGTTTGCGGAGAATGATCTCATCCTAATCCAAAATGATATTGGAACAACTCGACCCGGAGAAGAAAAGTTGGCAGCAAACTGGAAAGGACCCTACCGAGTAATAGAAGTACTTGGGAAGGGCTACTACAGACTGTCCGAACTCGATGGACGAGAGCTTCCCAGATCGTGGCACGCCTGCAACCTAAGAAGGTACTATAGCTAGAGAAGGTAAAAGATCTCATCATAGGATGCACTCTTTTTCCTGAAAAGGTTTTTTAATGAGACACCAAGTTGAGATCCAGATATTATCCGACTTAAAAGGATGAAAAACTCCAACATGTATATATTTTCACTTTCTTTTGAATAAAATATATTTTAGATATTCTACAAATTCTCAAGACGCATTAATCTAAAGCATTCATCGTCCGATTATAAAGCAACAGATTGGCAGAAAGTGAAAAACAGATTCACTGCACGATCACGATAAAAGACCAATAAAGATGAAAACGCAATTCATCTAAAGGTCAACCAAAGAAAGACAGAAACCACCTTCTACAAATCAGCAAAGATGAACACAGAATAATGCAAGAAGTTATCAAAAGTGATCTGAAAAAAGAACCTGACGAGGTCTTATGGATTGCTAAATAATAACTTAAAGACTGGCCGACGTTGAGAAGTCGGACCAAGTCAACCCAAGTTATCAGCAAATCCCTGGAAAGAGGTCTGGCCAACCCTATAAAAGAGGAATTGCTATAACTTAGGAGAGATCGACATAAAGAAGTCGGTCTCCTATGAAAAACAAGTTATAAAAGTAATCCCTGAAAGAGACCTGACAAAGGTCCAAGAAAGAGGATTACAAAATAACTTAGAAGAGATCGACATAAAGAAGTCGGTCTCCTACGAAAAACAAGTTATGAAAGTAATCCCTGAAAGAGACCTGAAAAAGGTCCAAGAAAGAGGATTACAAAATAACTTAGAAGAGATCGACATAAAGAAGTCGGTCTCCTACAACAAACAAGTTATAAAAGTAATCCCTGAAAGAGACCTGACAAAGGTCCAAGAAAGAGGATTACAAAATAACTTAGAAGAGATCGACATAAAGAAGCCGGTCTCCTACGAAAAACAAGTTATAAAAGTAATCCCTGAAAGAGACCTGACAAACGTCCAAGAAAGAGGATTACAAAATAACTTAGAAGAGATCGACATAAAGAAGTCGGTCTCCTACAACAAACAAGTTAAAAAAGTAATCCCTGAAAGAGACCTGACAAAGGTCCAAGTAAGAGGATTACAAAATAACTTAGAAGAGATCGACATAAAGAAGTCGGTCTCTTACAACAAACAAGTTATAAAAGTAATCCCTGAAAGAGACTTGACAAAGGTCCGAAAAAGAGGACTACAAAAATAACTGGAAAGAGGACCAACATAAAGAAATCGGTTACAGATGGCCAGAAATAAATACAAGTAAGAGCCAGAAAACCGAAACACGAGTTGGATCCATACATCCGCAAAGGATCCAAGCTACAAGCAATAAGTACAAAGCAATCCAAAGAGGCCGAGCAACAAGGCTTCGGCATTCTCAAAACCTAGAAAGGTTCCAAAAACAAGTGCAAACAAGCATAAACAAGCTTCAAGATCAGGCCCAAAGCTTGAAAGCTACTTGTTGTTTTTTCAAAATAAAAAGTTGCTAAACAAGCAACCAAAAGGAGTATCAACAATCAGCGAAATATTCAAATTACAGAAATAAAGAGTTTAAAAAGCCCACAAGTCGGGCTATCTACACAAACATCCAAGAAAAATTAGTTAAGATCGGGAGCCTTCTCGGTAGCATCAGTCTGGGGTGAAGGAGGGCGAGTTTGGAGAGGCACTGCATCCACCGTACCATCGTCCCTATTTAGAATTTGACAATCAGGATCTAATTCTGGACGAGCAATCCCAGCAGGAGGAACTATAGAGGTCGACACTTTAGCTGTAGGCGCAGAGGGAGGTTCGACATCATCATCATCTTGGTTGTCGGGAACAATCTTACCATCCCTCACAATATTGTCCAAGCTAAAAAGAGTAAGATCAACCTCAGGAGCGAGAACTTGAACTTGCTCCTTCAAATTATCATAAGCAGCGTTTACACTGCCGACAAGGTGACCTTGGAGCTCGGAATAGTCAACTCAGGTAGACTCCAACTCCTCCCTCAGACGTATCACCTCCCGATAAGACGTGACATAACTATCTTTATGCCTCAACGCAGTGTCCTCGGCCAATCTCACAGAAGCCGCCAGAGCAAGAGAACTAGCCTTTTCGTTCTCCAGATCCTTCTCCAGTTTGGCTACTTTCACCTCAAGCTTCTCTTTCAAGCCCTTCATCCGGTCGAATTCCTGTTTTGCCTCCTCTATGAAGGCTTTGGTGGCATGGAGAGGAAGATTTTGAGCAGTTCGGTACAAGGTAGCTCCCATATGGGCCATTTTTATACTACTCCGAGTTATAAAGTCCAAATGACGAAGAAGTGATACATCATCCATAGGAAGGACACCATATGGACCGATCTCCTGATCTACAAACTCGACCGTGTCAAAATCAGGGGCATCAAGGTTGAAAGGCTCAATTGTTTTTTTTCTTGTTGGGAGGGGCACCAGAAGTAGCAGCGGAAGACTGCGGAGGCTCGGCCAGGCGAACCCTAGGAATGGGAATTACCCTCCTCGGGCTAGGAGAACTCGGCACAGGCGGTATCACCGGAACTTGGGAAGATCCCTCTCCCGCCACCTTGGCCGAGATATTTTGAGCAGCTGCAGCCTTCTTTGCCTTCTTGTAGGCTTTCATAGAATCATTTTTTTTCGACATCTCTGAAAATACAGAATCGACCACAGCAATGGGTTACAATCACAAAAAGAAGAAGTAAAACTAAAAAGCAAGTATATAAACAAGTCGGACAGTACCTAAAACAGTTCGAACCAAAGACGGGTCACTCAAAAACTTTTTTGTATCAAGATGGGGTGGTTTCTCCCATAAATCTTCAAGAACAACTACAAAAGCTCGTTCAACCTCATCAAACATCTCCTAGGTATAGTGAGACACTCTCACATTCTTTTGCCATTCTAGAGGAAAGGCAGGCTCATCATTTTCATCAAGAAAAAAGGGGCGGGCTCCCTCAACAGCACAGACTCGAAAGAAATAATTCTTAAAATCTTTAAAAGACTCATCATACATGGGAAAAACTTTATGCCCTTGGGCCGACCTGAAAGAAACCCAGGACGCTTTCTTTTTGGAAGACCCTCCAGGCTTGGCAGAAACAAAAAGATAGAGGAAAAGAGTTTGAGAAGGTGTTATGCCTAACTCTTGGCAAAGCAGCTGAAAAATCTTGATAAAACCCCAGGAATTCGGATGAAGCTAGGATGGGGCAATATTACAAGACCACAACAAATCGGTTTCGAAAGCAGTAAAAGAAAAGGTAATATCCAACTGGCTGAAGAAATATTCATAGGCATAGAAAAAAGGACGCTCCCCCTCGACCGAAGTAGGAAAACAAACCCTCTCATCAGAATTGAGCGCTACAAGCTCATAATCCCTCTCCCGGGCGCTGCTACCACAAATCCTATGATGTTTCCTCAGCTCTACACAAAAATCAGCGTCCACCACAGAGACACACATCAAGACAAGGGAGTCCAGCCAATCAGACATCCCCTCGGGAACTTTAGAAGACATCTCTACAATGTCATTGCGAGAAGACATGAGGCAAACTAATCCTACAATAAGAAAAAAAATGGGATTACCAAAAAACATCTCGGACGAGGGGCAAAATAACTCGACTAGAAGAACAAACAGAAAAGGAAAACCCCAAGACTCAAACCAAAGTCCTGGGGCATCCTTTGGAGGCAGTAATAAAACAAGGTTTCAGGAAAAATCCACAGCTTACGTCCCGGCATCTCTCAAACAAGAAAAGAAGATTTCAAACAGCAAACATTTTCGTAGGAGAAAGATAAAACATAAAAGGTCATCAAAGCGTTTATCTTTTTACAGTCTATCAGCAAAAAGCATCGCCAACATCAAACATGCCAAGCGGAAATCGTCAAAGGTGCAACCTTTCTCAGAATCAAACAAAACCATCATCAAAACAGAAAACGGTGATAACATGCAAAAGCCCTAAAAGCATCAAACAATGGGAAAGGCGAAAAGGATCATGCAAAAGACGAAGAAACTCCCAGAACACACATTACAACAACAATCAGGCGCGGCAGAAGCAAAAAGATCCAAACTTTCTCCAAAATCAAAACTTTCTCAAATATCATACAAGAAAATGACGTGGAAAAGAGAAAGGAAGAAACACCAACCTGAATGAAGAAAGAAGCTTCGAAGGAGATTGAAGAGGGAAAAATGGAATCACCCAGAATCACCAAATGATGCTGCAACGCAAGAAAAGCAAAATGCAGGCGAAAACAAAAGTGAGAAAGTAAAGGGAGAAGTTATGAAGAAAGACAAAGAAGAGAAACCGTTTTTTGATTGCAAAAATTCAAAATAAAGCCAAGGGAAACGGGGCAATTAATATCAATTAATGAAGGTATTAAACCCTCGCACGTTCCCAAGAACAAAGCGCTGATATAAAAGTGCCCGCTCTTAGAGGAAGGCGTTCTACATTCAAAAGAGGTTCTATAAAGAAAGGAATCAACAAAATGCTCGAGTTCGACTTCACTAGAGAAAGATCGAAGTCAAGGACTGGACCTCAAAGCAGAAGACCGAGCTCAAGCAGGGGCACTGTTCACACCCTGGGTCGAGCTATCCGACCCGAGATGTTCAGTAACAAAGCGACCGACCTCTTTAGGTCAGGCTATCCGACCTCTTCTCAAAAGAGGTCGGCGAAATCGACAAGAAAGCCCAATAAAGGGCCCAAATAGAGGAACACGACCCAAATCCACAGGCCGTCCAAGCCTATAGAGATAAGGGCGGTTCCCTTGAAGATAAGCTGACCTCAACTCAAAGATAAAGATAAGATAAGATAACTAACTTATCTTACCTAGAAAGGTCACTCTACAACCACTATAAATACACTGGAGCACGCAGGTATAACTCATACTCTGATTCTACAATAAACCTGCTTAATACCCATGCTAACTTAAGCATCGGAGTCTCTTGCAGGTACCCCCACCCTCTGGTGACCACGGATCAGAAGTGAAGCCAGTCCAACAAGTCGGACACAACAGCTCCGGCCGTCACCAGCCAGCCGGACACGTCATCTCCGACCAGAACAGAAGATCTCATCCGAGATCGGCCTACAGTTTCAGGTAACCCTCGGAACAGTCTTCAAATCCTTGGATTGGGCCTTGTTGAAGCAAGCAAGAGTGAGTCTCAGTGATGTTGAAAAGGGTAATTGGCAATTCACATTTTTGATCATGCAAGGTTGCTAAATTCTATCACTGCTGGTGTCCACATTGGCCTCAACGTTTGCAAGAAAACGTTGAGTCAAATGTTGGCGTTGAGAGAGGCTTTTCAAGGGAATAAGCGTTGGCGCCAACGTTTGACTCAACGTTGGTGCAACAACATTTTTCCACCCACGTGTGCGCGTCGCCTACGTGTACGCGTCAAAATGGCGTTTTGCGCGTGTGCGTCACTCACGCGTTGGTGTGTCTGGCCAAAATATGAATCCACGCGTACGCATCGATGGAAATTTTTCAAATCCAATTTTGGATTGCTCGTCGCGGATGTTAGAGACAACGTTGGGCCTCCAACGTTCGTTCTGTAACGCGCACGCGTGACCGACGCGTATGCGTTGATGGTGAATTTTGCCATCCTACGCGTGCGCGTAGTTCATGCGTGTGCGTGCTTTACATATCCACGTGTACGTGTCATCAACACATATGCGTCGCCCAAAATTTCTCTGGCCCAGCTTTTGAAAACCATCGAAGATGTTGGAGGTAACGTTGGACCTCCAACGTTCCCTCCAACGCTAGCACCAGCAGTTTTGCAAAATTTTCCAATTCCATGTTTAAAGCAACGTTGGTTCACCAACGTTGCCCTCAACGTTGGCACCCACATTTTTCCTTCAAGAACGTTGCCTACAACGTTGGTGGATCAGTGTTGCCACCAACGTTGCATCTCCCTCTCTTCTTCAAACACTACATTGCTTGCTTCTTCTTTTTCTTTCTTGCTTCTTTTTCACCTAAAATCAAGCAAACAATTGCATCAAAGTTGGTTATAATCACAAGGTGTTTGCATCATGCATATCATCAAGAAAAAATTAGCATAAAAACTCATAAAAAAGAACATAAACAACCATGTTCAATTGACTTAGTAATACATGAAATCTCAATCCAAATACTTACTTATTGTGCAAGAAAGTGTATAAAACCTATTGAATCAAGTGAAAAATGCTTGTGAAACTAGCATAAGATGACTTGTCATCACAAACTTAGAAAATCCCAAGTTTGGCGCCACCAAGGCAATAGAATCTTGGAGATTATGGTAATCATGGCGCCAAACTTGGAAAATCCCAAGTTTGGCACCACCAAGGCAAAACAAAATCGGGGTTTATTCTGGGGTTGCTACGGTTCTATTTCTTCCTTCTAAAACTCTGTCAAATCCATCTGAATGCTACCTGAAATAAACTAAATTGCACACACCTCAAAGTAGCATCCATAGTGGCTTAAAGTACTTAAATCTTGAGTAAACTTAACAAATTCAAATACAAATTTACTAGGAAAAGATAAGAAAAATGCTCACGCATGACAACACCAAACTTGAATTGTTGCTTGTCCTCAAGCAACCAAAACTAATATAAACTCAAGATATGAATTTGCATGAGTTGAGTGCTCCATTAAGCTCTTGTCTGTCTCAAAGTGGGGTAAACAACACTGAAACCTTGAATAGATTCGGCATCTCACTGTCCTTTGAATTTTAGGAATGTCAATGTCATTCGAAATTATAATCTGGATAATATTATGAATTCTCTAGCCTTTTTACTTTGGATTAATCCTTGAACACGACAATTTTCTTTTATTCTCTTTTCCTTGGTGCTTTGCACCTTGAGCCTAGCCGTGACTTTAAATGTTTTATCTCAAACTTGACATAAAATCACCACAAGCACTTAACTGGGAAACTCTTTTGAGTTCTGATTTTTCTTTCAATTGCTCCCAGACAGTGGTGCTTAAAGCATTTGACATACTCTGTAATTGCACTTGGTCTCAACTCTTTGTGCTTTGTCTCAAGGATTACTTGACACATTCACACCACAAGCATATAGCTAGAAAAATAACTCTTTGAGCTTTTGATCATTCTTAACCTTCCTAGCCATTGATGCTCAGAGCCTTGGGCCTTGCTTTTTATTTTTTGTTTCTTTGGCTTCAAGGATTAATTTCTTGTTTAATTCAGAGAATTCATAATACTTCTCTAAATTCATATTCCTCATGCATCAACATCCTTTAATTCAAATTCAAATATGCACCGTTCATATCATGCATTCAAAGTTACAGGTAACACCATCACATTTAAGGAAATAAGACTACTCTTAAATATAGACTCGGTTTCTCATGTAATACATCACTTCTTCTTTTTCTTTTGATTTTTCAAGCTGAGTGAGTAACACATGAAACATCTTTTTCAAACTAAAACAAATAACAGAATTTAAACTAGAACCTAGGAATTGAAATCACTAAAGATCATGCAAATACTTAAGCAAAACAGCATAAAATAGGAATATAACATAATAACAATGGAAGGAAATAGGAAGTGAATAAGGGACTAAGCCACCTTAGTTGCCACGGTGGGGGTCTCTCTCCTCAGGCTGCGGTCCATACGGTCCTCTCAGACGCCCATAGTCATGTCTCAGCTGAGAAAGCTCATGGCGCTAAGTATCCTGTGTTGCCCTCATTTGATCTAGGGTGGAAGTAAGCTACTCCTAGCGGCTATCCTATGTCATCCTCATCTGCTCAATGGAGTATGTGAGCTACTGCCAATACTCCTGAGGCAAAAAATAGTGTCCTTGAGGCAAGGGAGGCTGGTCCTACTGAGCCTCTTCTTTAGCTTGCTCTTCTCTGGGAATCCTCTGATATTCCCTGACATATTCCATAGTCTCTTCTTAGTGATAGGCCTCTCAACTAGAATAGGAAAATTCATGACTCTGTAAAATAGTATGACGGATTTTTGTTTAAAAAAACTTAACAAACCGAACTAAACTAAACTGATTTCAGTTAATTTGAATTGATTTGGTTGGTCTTGGTAAAAAAAAAAGGAACCAAACTGAATCACAGTTTTAATAAATGATTGGATCGAATGACTTTCTTCTAAATAACAAAACCAAACCAAACCACACAGCAAGCACCTTACTTACTAATCGGATTTAATATGCATCTTCTGATAAACAAATAAACTGGCTAATGCAACTGGCATCTTGTAAGCCACTATGGTAATTATTTTTCTTCGATGCTAAATTTCGTACCTATTTTCCTGTTTTCGATCTGATTATCGATGACAAATTTACCGTCAAAAATAAAAAATTCAATAGTAAATCCTCCGCTAACGTGCGACACTAAACCCAACGAAAAATCTAACGATATTCAACATTTTACTCGTAGTGTTCACTATTCCTAAGACAACAAAAACTAATCTTGCCAGAGTCTTCGAAAAAACTACCATCACAATTCAATTTATATGCACCTTCCTCTAGACGAGATCAAGAAGTAGCCGGACAAAAGCAAAAAATATGAGAGGATATAGACATTGTTGATTTGATCTCTGTCGTCAACGAACGAGTCCAAAATGCTATCTCAGTTACATAAGCCACTCTAGAGTTGAAAACTTGCTCATTTACAAATATTATTAAGATAATAATTTCTTACCATTTACAACTTATAATTTTTTTAACAAGTAATGTTAAATAATTATCTTTTTTCAGATAACAACAATTAATTTTTTATAATAATTTTATTTATCTTAAATTTAAATCATAAATCATAAATTTTTAATTTTAAATCTTAAATTACATAACAAAACGCTAAAGTTGACTAATGTTAGGTAATTAAAAATTGGTTCCTTATATTTTATTTTTTATAACTTGAGAAAGAAAAAGAAAAAAGATAAAAATATTATTGAAAAGTAAAAAGATATAAATTTAATTTTACTAACATTTTCTAGTGTTGATAAAATTATATAATTACCCTAGATATTATAACAATGGTGATGCTATATATGCAAGTTTTTTTTATAACCAAGTCCAATTAAATTAGCATAAGTCCAACAAAAAAATGTGTGCATACATCACCGCTTTTCCTTTTCCGTGCTTTTTTAGCACAGAAAATTTTGTTGAGAAACACAAAAACTTATTGACATAATATAAATTTTTGCACAAAGCATAAACTTATCGATATAGTACAGAAATTTTTTCTCGTAGTATAGAAATTTTTGCACATAGTACGTAAATTTTTGCTGCAAATATAATTTGTTAGTTGGATGAGTCAATATTCTGAACATGTCCTTCAAAAATTTTTTATATTGTGCAAAAAAAATTTCTATGTCGTGAACTAGAATTTCTGTGCTATATATATTTTGGTGAGTTCTACCCAATCCCCTCTGAAATAACATGTAAATTATCCTCTATGACGTGGCACATTTTAATTGGATGTTTAGTTTTAGTTTGAGTTAATTTAACCCAATAAGAGTTAACATCTTAACTAAAGTAGAACCATTTTGTAATTAAATATTTTGTTAAGATGGATGATTATATAATTTTTGTAAATATTAAAAAGTAAATTTATATTTTTTTACCAAATCAGTATTAATTTAATTCGTTCCACCCTTCCATTGAAGAACACCTCCCCTGTTGAGTGAAGTATATTTTCTCCCTTCCATTATTCCTTCATCACTTAAATTCCTTCCTGCTAAGCTTCACCGTCGCCACCGCCGTCGCCGTCGTGATAAGAAGTGTCTGCTGCCCTTTCGCTCGGAACATATTTCTTCTTTCGATCATCCCTTAATGACTCGTTGAAATACCGTCGCAGTCGGTGGTGGAGTTGTTATCGCGGCTCTTCCTGCAACCCTTTTATTCTACAATTAGATTTTTGTTCTATCATTTTCTTTGCTTAATGTCTTTAATTTTGTTCTGAACTGAGTTAATTGGAATTGAAATAGGTATTTGGAACAAGAGTAGCTTTAATTTCGATTCAGAAACACCTTGGAATACCGGACATTTAAAGAAAATATTCTCCCCGTCTTGTGTGCTTCATTGTTCTAACTTTTTTCACCACTCACAATACATATAAAAACCTTAACTAAATCCACATGTACTAATCACTAATCTATATCCTCTTGAACACACATATCAAATTCACATGCAATCAACATTTAATTTTTATATTCAACCGCTATCATAATCAACATCTTTCTAAGTATAAAATTATTGCATATTTCATGTATTAATAATAATAAAGTTTAATAACCCTTCGTTCAATCATGAGGTTGCAACGTTTCATCTTTCTGTTTTATGTTTTTAGTAAAATTAATAGAAATAAAAAATACTTCCAATTAAAAATGGCAGAAACAGAAACAAATAAATTAAAATGGTTTTAACATAAAGTCTTACTAAAATCAAATAACAAATACTATTCATGTATGAAATTCAAAAAATTTTAACTTAGACAAATTAATAACCTCATAAAAGGAAGATAACAAATGTCTTCGTTTTAATCTGTTTTTGGGTGACCAATTTCTTTGCAGCATCAACGGTGTTTTTTTTGGCTTTATTGTAATTACACAGCACCAAATCTAAGGCTAATCGTATGCGTGCAGTATCGTCCACTGGCTGCATGTAGCAAAATTAATAAATTGGTGAAGAGTTTATTTAATAAGGATGCAATGTAAACAATTTTAATTTGTTATGTACGAACTTGTATGATAAAGGAATTTATGGCCTCAGCATATAGTTGCCATCTAGCAACCCACGTCCAAGAATTGCACCTGATTCATACGTATTAAATATTAGCTTCACTTTTAGTAAAAAGTTATTTGAATTTATTTAAATTCATACAGTAACTTGTCTTACAAATTTTCTTGTTGTGAAAGTTTATGTGGATAGTGAATCCGAAATTCACCAAGTTGGTATGCAACTTCATCCATATCTAACTTACCCTCTAATCTCTCATCAAGCAACTATTCATGAATCATCCAGTCAATAAAGTTTGCCTACAATGACATAAAATATAATTGTAAGTAATTATTGGTGTAAATTAAATATGACTTATGGGGAACAAAGTAAGAAGAAAGCATAAATAACTCACTAATTGTCGAATCTATCACTCCTTTACGATTTTTCTTGATCTTTGTTGCATCGAATCTACACATATCAACTTCATCTTCTTCACGTCGACACATAATAAGTACCAGTGTTTATAGTTGTCCATAACTGGTATATAAATCTAAAATTTTTAACAAAACAAGGGTATAAGAAAATATCATGGCAAATCATAGAAAATAGGTAGGTTTCAAATTAAAAACTAATACATTAGCTATCTTTGACAACCTGCTAACATTAGACAAATATGTTGAATAGTCCATTACCACATTTAATGGTGTGTAGCAAAACGAAAGTGGTTGTTCCTAAAAAGTTTAACAATCAAGATAAATTGCGATTAACATTGTTTGTTTTACTATACTATATAGTAAATATTGAATTCATATGACTTACTGGGACTCTAGGTGGAAGAAACCATGTCTTTGGACCTCCGGAATGAGTTTTTTCCTCGGGTGTCATTGTGCATGCAACCATGGTTAATATCTACCAAGAGTAAAAATAACAAATAAAATTAGTATCCGAGGTTTAAAAATAACAAAATTAAAGTGTAATTTACAGTTTTACATTAGAATCTATATGTCGTATAGGCTTAAGTACGTCAAATGCTCTTCTACAACCATCTACACTTTCGTGTACTATTATTTCCTCACTCTTGTAAAAAAAAATTAATAAATAATCTTAACTCATGATGATATAAAATCACAAATAATTTTGGCATCAATATGTATATTAACAAGATATTTACTCGGGAAAGCCATCAGCGTTATATAAATATATAGCTACCATTGCTTCTTCTTCATTATTGAGCATTTCTTTGAAAATTTCAAAAGTCAACTGAAATATAAATAAATATAAAATCATGGGCAAATTATTCATGCTGAACGAAATCCTAATTAAATAAATCTTATTTACTGGTATTGTCAGTGAATGCAACCTTTCAACTTTGCATTTGTTGACATCCAACTCAAATTGTTTTCTATCATGCTTAGTTTCCTGCATATTAAATGTATATACATTACAGTTCTTTATTTTGAGAATTTTCAGTTTTATTTATCACAATTTTTTATTGTTCATATGTTACTGTATTCACTTCCTATTAACTATAAAATTCGTAGTTGGAAAAGTTTAAAAAAATACATAAAATAGAGATAACTAAAATATATTACTTACCTATTGCCATTTGTTTCTTTACCTCCAGAAATAGATATTACCCTGTTTGAAGGAGAAGTTAATGTCTGAGCCAAATTCTAAAACTCTTGTCGTATCGTCGCTTGGACCTCTTGTTTTACCGTCAAAATCTTTGAATCCATGTATTCAGTTAAATACTGATACATAGTATCTGAGAGTAAATTGAAATGTTAACTGCTGACAAATAAATTGTCGAATGAGATTTGCGTGTTTTTCTTGAAAAGAGTGTGGCAGCACAAGTACAAAATTAAATTACAGTTAATGGTTTCTTTTATTTTAAACTGTTCTATACTAGTCTCTTCTTTTAAGAACATACAAAATATAATTTTTATCATAAAAATAATCTATTTAATTATTAATTAATTAACATAGTCCTAACATGTAAAAAATAAAACTAATAAAAGACTATAAAAAAATTGTAAGACAGTTGACTTTTATCGTTGTAAAATTTTATATTTGTTAATTTTAAATATTTATTTATGTTTAAATAATTAAATTATGATTAAAAAATATTTTTACAGTATAAATTTTAACCATTATGTAATTGTACATTCCTGACATTAATTATACTTTTAATTACGCTTTATGAATTTACATTATTATTTTCTTTTATATAGCCATTAATTTTACTAATGTTATTGTACACAAATAATATATTTTGGTATAAAATATTTTATTTTCACAGTATATATTTGTTGAGTCACATGATTTTACAAAATAAATAAAATAAAATATGATAAGTTGATAAAGTATTGTATGTTTTACTTATACATGACCTCTTTTTATTTTCTTTTAATTCAAGTTTTTTATTTTAATCCGTATATTAAAGTGTCTAAGTCAAAAAATTTTAAAATAAAAAAGTTACAAGGTTAGAAAAATTTAATATATACTCGTTAGTACTCCTGATGATAGGTTTAATTAAAATCTTTGAAAATTAGAGTTAATATCATATTTTGTATGTCTCTAATTTTAAAAAATACTTTTAAGTATGCTTTAAAATATGTTGTATACTGTTGATGGGTTTAGTTTATTATATTGTATTTTAGAAGCCATTAATTTTACTAATTTAAATATATATATATGAAATCACTACTTCAATTAAGAATATTTGTTTTACAAAGTAGGCATTAAGATACACATTTTATGAAATGACATGGTGTAATTTTTTAAATATTATATATTTTACATTACAAATAACCCCTTAGGTACATTATTACATTTATGTTTTTTATTGTATTTCCTATGTTAAATGTTCCTTTTTTTAATTAAATAAAATAAAAAATGATCAATTTTACTTGATTTCCTTGAATCAAATTCAAAAATACAAATTTTTTAAATCTACTAACTCATAAATCGTCTTAGGGCAACATTTTAGATGGTATATAATTTATCCTAAGATAACATGATTTATCTTTTTCAACTAAATCACTACGGGGTAGCACATTTTATGTATAACTAACTATTTCACACTCTCTAACACGATTAACCTGCAACAACTTACTCCACACTACTATTATAATAGTGAGAAATCTTAAACCTCAATTTATTATATACGTTTAGTTTATTTTGTCAATAAAAATATATCTTTAAGAATTTATTTTGTTATTTGATTTTTTTAAAATATATTTTGTTAGAATTGTAATTTTTAAAAGTGCAAAATAGTTTTTTATTTTAAATAATAGTGGTATATTAGATAGGTTAAATGTGATGAGTAACATTTTGATGATAGAATAGGAAATGTACTTAGGATCTATGTATAGCCATGATGTTAGATTAAGTGTAACATCTCGGATTTTTAAAAAATTAAATAATTAGTTACTTATGAGTTATTATATTATATTGAGATTTTATTTTTTAAAAAATTATTTTTAATAAAAATAATTAAATAAAATTTTATAATTATTAAAATTTAATTTAATTATGATTTATTTTATTAATTTGAATTATTTATCAGAAATTATTTTAATAAATAAAATTTAAATTGATTTTTATAAATATTATTATTATTATTATTATTATTATTGTTATTATTATTATTAAAGTTAAAAAAAAAAGAAATTTGGCCGAAGCCATTTGGCATAATGAAACAAAACGTGGCATGTATATATATAACTTAGGCTTCATCCATTCCTTTAACCGAATGGAATTGAGAAAGAAAGAGAGAGACCGTGGGTGAGGAAGAGAGAAATCATAGAACCTTCGAACTTCCGATTTTGATTTTTTACGGTCCGTAACTCTAAGAAAAAATCTAATTCGATAAAAGTATTCGTATCTTCTTTTTTTACACGTTAGCATCACTTTTATTTAGTAGAAGTTGTTAGTGACGTAGCTCTTCTTCTCCTTGAGTTCGGCTAATTGGCGTTCTAGGAGATACAAATAATTTCTGACATTTTTCTCTTTAACAACTCAGTCAAAAAACTTCTCCAAAATTTTTGTTGATTTTGATTTTGTACGAAGGTAAGAGTTTTATTTTAAACTTAACAGTTTTCAATTTAAGGATGCCCAAAAGTATAGTAAATAATTACAAATATGTTAGTAATTATAATGTTATTGAGTTTGGATTTTTAGCTGTGAATGATTGGCTGTGTTTGTGACCGAGTTTTTGGTAATGAGAGTGAATGGAAATTGATTTCTTAATTAGAAGTAGTAATTTTGAGAGTTTATAAATGATTTTATAAGGATTGGAATCATATGTTGATTATTGAGAACCTTATGTTTGAAAAAGTGCTGAATAAAGGCTGGTAAACTGTCGAGAAGTTATGAAAGTGAGGAAGTCCGTAAGCATGGTCAAGTCGAGTCTTAAGGGGAGGTTCTATCTGAGTTCTTGTAAAAATAAACAAAAAGGTGGTTTTGGTTAATGATTAATATGAAAAAAATATGATTGGAAGATTTTGTAAAGTTTGAATGAACGTGCGAAATTTTCCTTAGGTTTTAATTGCAAAAGTTTTGAAAGGGAGCTGAATTTTATTGAAATAGAAAGAGACGTAGCTTTAAAAATAACGATTTGATTATTGAAAACTTATTTAATATTTCAAATGGTGTGATTATTGAAAATAATATTTTACTTGGGAATGTTTTGAAATGGGTTTGAAAGGTGGTTAGGTTGGGACTCTTGAAGGGTGGCAAAGCCCGAATTTTAGAGGAAATGCTACAGAAGTTTTTACAAAACTCCGAGGCTTTGCTTAAAGCATTATTTAAAAGAAAACTGGATTTAGGGTTCAAAATAGTTGATTTTCGAATTATCAAGAAAAGTACTATGTTTTAAGTTTAATCTATTGAAAAAATATTTTTGTTTTAAGTTATAATTTGAATTCAATTTATTAAGAAAAAGAGTCACTACAAGAAAATAAGCTTTCTGCCACGCTTTTAAAGCGTGCCGAAAAGTGCTAAAAAGGGTGCCGACAGTTTTTCGCCACGCTTTTTGAGTTATCGGCACGCTTTTGAAAGGGTCACATCTGCGAGCGTACCAGTTGCTCTATCGCCACGCTTTTGTGGATCTATTGGTACGCTTTCTTTTTTGCCACGCTTTTAACTCTTGCCACGCTTAAAAATGTGGCGATATGTATTTACCTATCGGCACGCTTTAAAAGCGTACCGAAAAATGAAAGATATGACTACGCTTTTGAAACGTGCCAACAATAAAAGATATGGTGTCACTTTTGAAGCGTGCCAATAGTCAAAGAAACATGGACCTATTGCCACGCTTTTAAAGCGTGGCTATACCCCTATCATTAAAAAAAAATCTGGCTATACTTTTAGAGTACTCTAATGCACTCCAAAAACAATAAAAAAACATTGACAAAAATCTGTGAATATCATTTAAAAAAATTAATTAATAAAAATTAGTATTACATTAATAAAATTCAAACCAAATTAGCTATATCAATCTCTTATAACCAAAGTAGTTATAAAATACAGTGGGATAAAAAATATCAATACATATAAAACTTATTAAAAGTCATTAACTTATTCTATCTGTCATTTTTTGTGTAGAAAATAAAAAAATAAAAAAATTAGTATGAACAATCCAAACATAATATTGTTAAGTTTCGCAGTTTATAGGCAAAAACTCATGATGCTGAATCTTGTAGCTCACATCATTGTGCTTTAGAGAAAGGAGATGGCCCTCTTGAAAGAACTTCTATCATTTTTGTAGCACTTGAGGATTTTATATTCTTCATGCATGACTATCAATGCAGTTTCTTTACTTCCCATTCTTCTTACCTGCAACAACAAGTTTAAAAGAAATGCCATGAAAACACACTCAACCATTTTATCTTCATTTAATAATGATTTCAACAAGTCTAGGCACAATTACACAAAACATACTGTAGTTTTGTATTGTAACTATCAGCTTGAAAATGATGTTATACCTTTCTGAAACCACGATCGCCGGACAGTACGCCGTATGTGTCGCTCATGTCTTTCTAAGATCTCATGGACGATGTGAATTTGAGATATTAAGGGTCCTGAAAAATCAACCGTGTCTCCTTGATCCTGTGAACTCTGTAATGAAGGAAGTAAAAAACCAATACACCAAGCACTACACTTAGATTTATTGGATTTGTTGCTAAAATATCGGTATTAAACCCCAAACTTCTGGCGGATGGCCAGTAACTCAAACAAAGAAAAGAATCGGTTACATTTTTCATATGATCTCATCTCCTCTTCTATTATGGATAGACTAATTTTCTTTCTATGATTCCGAATTTGTTTTATTTAGAATTTTTTTAATAATATTTATATATTAGTGGTCGATCAATTGGATTACAAAATTTCCCATAAAAGTCATATTTTTTAGCTAGTTTTTTTTTTCAATTGTAAAATCTCTAGTTGTTTTATTTTAATAAATAAACACTTTCTAAAAAGATTTCCTAATAATAATAAAAAGGGTGGCATTGTGCTAAAAAGGGAAGGAATAAGGCAAGCAGTATGTTAATTTCTCAACTTTACCTTAAAAGAGTCCTTCCCCTGCGCTGCGTTCTTGGACAAACGAAAAAAGAATTTTTGAGGTGAAATCAAAATAATATAATTCTAAAAAGTAAGAGCAGCAAATTAAGTACACGTAAAAAGAGATATGTGTTTGTATTTTTCTATTTTTTTAGAGTTAAACAAAGGGATTCGCAAATAAAAGTGCTAATGCTACAACCAGCCCATAAATTGTTAACGCTTCCATAAACGCTAGACTAAGCAATAAAGTACCCCGTATTTTTCCCTCTTCCTTTTGACAATTTACATAATCCGTGTTACTAATCCCTTGTGTATCTTGGTGCTTCTAACCATCCACTTCTTTTTTTTGAGCTGCCCTTATTTTCTGTTTCTGTTAATACATGAATAATAAATCATCCAAACAGTAGCAAAAAGTCAATCTCAATAAGGTTGGTCTTTTGAGCCCGCTTCAAAACAAGATTACTAATTATCCAATCCTGGGGTAATAAGACTCGTCTGTTTCTATTTTTTTTTCACTTAATTCTTTTACATAGAAAATGAGACTCAATATTTTGACTGCAATTTCAAATTATCATACCATAGAAATAACATATATAACCATAGAAGAGTGTGGGTGAGAGGGGATTGAATCATTCATCAGATACGTCTTCTTCCGTGATCCATTTTATGTCAACTCTCTTTATCAAAAAAAAAAAAAAGGCCTACTTTACAAACAAAGGGAAGGTCGTTTCCTGGGAACCTTGCAACCTTGCGGTTCCCGGTAACCGGCCGCATCGGCCCGGTAACCTTCGTCACCGTCGGTTCCCGCAACCAAGCCTTTTTTTTATTTCTTTCTGAAGGGCTTGCGGTTCATTACACCAAAGGCTTTAAGTGAACTATTGAAGCTGTCGAAAGAGTACCAAATGCTGACGAAGGTTACCGACTTTCGGTGGACGCGGAGCCAACGAGTCTTTAAGTAAGTGGGCGAACAGCGTAACGAGTCTAAGGTTACAGAAGCGTTCGCCAACTTTGATAGGTAAACGCATTGCAAGCAAATAGAGCAGAGAGCTTACCATCTGTTTCTATTAGATTAGAGTCGCAAGCTTGTTGTAGTCGGTCCGTGAAGGGAGAACTTGTTGCTTACTTGCTATATCCCCACGTTCTTGCACGGCTCGTTCTTCGAGCCCTACTTCAAGGTTCAAGGGCTCCCCGTTCGTTCTACCGTCCAAAAAAAGGCCGTATGGAGTATAGCCAAGTGGTAAGGCATCGGTTTTTGGTACCGGCATGCAAAGGTTCGAATCCTTTTACTCCAGATTATGAACACCCGATCGGATCTGTCAAGAACGAGCTGACGACAACAGGGGAAGCGGCTGATTGCTGTCCCTGAGCCCAGCCCGGGAGGAATGCATGGTTCCCTGGCGCTTCATGGGCTTGCTTTCTTAATGCGTTCGCAGTCCCCCTCCCTCTTATCTAAACCTCCCCCACTCCCCATACGAATTTGAACTACGATCCCCTGGAGCAAAACGAACGCTGTGGATACACGAATGCTGTCACCGAAGGTGTCAAAAAACTTACGGTAACACATGATTTTCCCTGCCGGAAAACTAGACATATTCAAAAAGAGTTGAGCAGGTCATTCATTGGGGATCTGGTGGGTCTACGTTAAATGATATTTTTTTGGATATTACGGAGTATGGCTTTGCCAGTCATTACTTTCACGAGGCATAAAATATCCCATATTCTATTGGGGGCCGGGGGTTGGCGGATAAAGAAAGATGGACAGTAAGGATTGCGTAATATCAATTTTTCGGCCTCGCTTAGGTTCCTCTCGATTCTCCCCGGATTTGAGCCTTTGACCTGCCCGACATGCTGTTGACTTGGAGATGAATTCTTCGGCCGTACCTTCTGCGGTCGTTACACTCGGTCGGTCATGCTGGGACCAAAGAAAAGTAGAAGCCTCAACCGTGTGTGTCGAAGGCATTATAACTACAGTACACGACCACCAAAATCAACATCTACATCCCGTCGCTACCCTTTCAGCCCTTTAAATGTTCATCTTCCCGCGTGAGGGTGATCGGCGTTTTCGTTCACGAAGCCAACCGAGTAGCTCATGGGAAGGAGCATGTGAGGGAGAAGGACAAAACTTCGTCTCTTCGAACGGAGCCCTGGTTTCCTTTTTTACTATGTAACACCTCCTCATCAACAGACGTTTCCCGAATAACCCTTCATTCCAGGAAAAACCAGCGCTTGTTAGCAGCTGAATCACTCTCTCCTCTGAGGCTTTCCTCTTTCCTGTCCTTCCACGGGAAAAGTTAGAACTTCAATTGCTTTCATACTTGCGTGCTTTTCGAAACTCTTGATCTTCTCTTTCTCTCCCTATTCCATGATAGTAAAAAACAAACTACCTACATAGAAAAACCTTGAACAAAAGAAAGGTTTCTCCAAACGGGGATGGTACCCTTCCTTTGTTCTTTGTCCAGCTACTCGGTCAATGAAGATGGAAAGGTTGTTTTGTAACCCAGTTCGGTGTAGAGATAAAGGACAGTAGGCCATTCCCTTAGACTGAAAGGATCTTTCCCTCGGATTCTTTCCTTCGGCTTAACTTTCAATAGTGACACAGCTGAGCCTATATTGATAGTTTTTCATTTACAGCTTTTGAATCGACAAATTAAATTTCGTCATTTCACTTTTAAGGTATACTTTTCTTCCATTCTTTCCGACCAGACAACTACTATTTCTTTCCTAGAGCTAAGAGAAGCTAAGCCATATCGCACTGTATACAGCCATTTATTTTAGGGATAGTTGCATCTTGACTTTCCCGTATTCCATGGAGCAAGCCTCTTGTATAGGATTTGACAGAATTGAATCTGCAACTCTTTTGCAAACTCTTCCTTCTTCCTTGTCTGATCCGGCTTTCCCGATTAGATCAGTACCTTTTTTCATTGAGATCGGGAAAGAAAGTTGCTCTTTAGGTTAGGAAGGGGTCTATCCGCAGCAAGCCCCACTAGTAAAGTCAAAGGGAAAACGATAGGACCGATGCTCTTGCTGAATTGACAGGCCTTCTTGACTCATTTGCAAGGTTTCTGTATCCATCTTGCTTGCAGCCTTAGAGAGCTATTCATTGCTTTCAAGTACTCCCCGAGTATCACGCTAAGATATTCCTTTTTTTGTTCTCGACAGAACCCCTTTGCGAAGGAAGCCCAAGAGAGCAGTAAGGGGCGCTGCCTTCTACTACCATTACCATAGTTGAGGAAAAGTCACTCCTAGCTCGTCGCCTTTCTATCTGTGCTAATCAATAGGTACCCGCCCATGGGCCAATGGATTTGTGCTATAAAAAGAAGGAGTCTCTTTCTTTACGTTTAGTCTCTTGCCTTGTCCTTGTCTTCCATTTCTTTCAATCTTCTTGCCTTTTAAGGTATAGAAAGTATAGAAAGAAATAGTAAAAAATCTATAGGGAAAAGAAAGAGCGGAAGCGGTAGAGATGTGTGGCTATCTAAGAGGCATTTATCTATATTCCTAAGTCTTCCCTTCAACCAAGGCTTTCTCATTAGTGCCTAGCTTGCCTATTCTTCTTTCCCGGTGTAGAGTTTCTTCGCAGAGTCCCATCTTTTACCTAGTTGCCCCTTCTTCTTTGACAGGAAAGTCTCGTAGGAGAAGCTAATTCGAAAGAGGAAAGTACGTTCCGTAAAGGGAGATTCCCACCAACTATCACACATTCTATTTTATATTAATTATTAATGTATGGCAGCTTTTCCCCTTTTCAGATAACATAAGCTTTAGAGCCAACAACCTTATAGCAATAGAATCAACTGCAAGCAGTGGGATCTTTTTCGGTTTGAAACCTAACTCCTACGCATCAGCCTTAAAGGAGCCAATAAGCTTTAAGGGGAAAGGGAACCGTGAGATCAACAGATTTATCAGCATACCACCAAACGTACTCACAGCAAGCGCGAACTCGTAAACTGAGTTGCCACTTCTCTGTGAAGTCTATTTCCTTTCTCATCGAGCTTAGCCTCGTGGTCAGTCGCCAAACGCTCAACATAACCCCAGTCAGGAGTGTTTAGAGCTAATTGAAATGAGCCCGGGAAGGCGAATCAGCCGACCAAACAACAGGAGGTAATTGTAGCTGTCGTCAACCAAGCAACGGAAATGAGCTACTGAGCTACTTCGGCCGGAATGAAACCTGTTGTTTAGGATGTTTTCCTCTTCTCTTTAGTGAAAGGTACCTAGGACTAAGGCAGCTTGAAAGGGCTAATTGAATAGGTAGTTGTGACTAATCCCGTAGTTCAATAGTCTGGAGTTGAGCTAAAGTACCCGTATAGGTAGTTAAAAGAGTTCTACTTTTGTAGCTTCCTTGTTCTTGAATGAACTACCAAAGGGCAGCTAATGAAGCATATCCCGTGGGCTGCTAATGAGTTCCTTGTTGCTTTGTTTCCGCTTTCCTGTTTTCGGAGATGCGAGTCAATTTGCTGTGTTCATACAGGTCACGCGGTGGTTCTTAGAAGGTCTACTCACGTCAAGGTCTTCCGACATCTAAACGTTGGAAGCACCATTCCCTCTTAATATTTTTGCTGACTGGCATACTTCCTTTCTCTAGGCTTGATGGACGGGCTGATTAGCCATAGCTACTCCCTTCCCCTTCCTTGCCCTTGCCCTAGCCTCCGATCTATTGAAGTCGATCTTTCTTCCTTCCTGATTGGCTGTTAGCTAGAAATCCGATGTTGCTACTGAAACCGCGTACTAATAGGATTCTTCCGAAAGTCCTTGCCCACTCTTTATCCATCTTAGGTTGAAAAGTCTATGATAGTTGCTTCATGTCTTTGTCTTGTGCTAGCCCTTTAGCTGCCATTGGATGAAAGGGGGGATACGTATTCACTTAGGTCTCCGAGCCTTGCTAATTCACTGATTGGACTTTGACCGGCATAAAGAGATCAAAAGTGAGCTTCCTTAGGTGCAATTGAAGAGGAAGAAGAAAGCCAACTCCTATGCAGGTAGAAAACCTGTCGCTGTAGATTCGATTAGAGTCATCATATAATAAGAGGTGATGATGGGAGAAATCCATTCATAGCAGCCAAAGAAAGGTGCCTAGAGAAGCTAGATCAGAGCTAAGCAAGCTAGAAAAGAGTAAGTGCAAGGGCTACATTTAGACTAGGAACTCTCTCCTCTCCTTCTATTGACGAAGCAACTTAGAATAGGATAACCAATCCCAAGCGATAGAAGCTCTTCAAAGGCCGGACATAAAACTCTTCTTTCTATTTCCGAAGTTCTTGCCTATTCTCTCCTTGCCCTATGCTCTGTCGCCGGCAGACCTGTGTGTCTGTCTTTAAGCTAGCAAGCTACTAGTGGAGAAGAGGTCTGAAATTCAATAACACAACAAGGGAAGAACCCAGGTATTGATAGAAAATAGATGCTATTCCTCTGAGGAATTGACCGATCCTACTCTTGTCAATCACTTGAAAGAACTGCACTGAAGAGCCTCCAACAAATCCTATTTCTATCCTTCTTCTTCCTCGATAGGATAAGTGAGGAGATTAGCACCCTAGTGGATTGTCCATGACCTTTCCTTGCCTTTGACCTATTATGAACAATGCCTTGTAGTCCTCTACTAAGGAAGCGCTCATTTGACGAGGAAGAAAATCAACTATTGAATGTAAGCTCAATCCCAAGAGAAGCTAAAGAAAGATACAAATTGACAGGTACATTAGCTCAAATCAGACTACAAGAAACAACAAAGAACAGAGATAGAACCTTGAGACAGAGAAAGAAATAACGCAGGAAAGAACAACAATCACGCTAAAGCCTCTCCCTCTAAGGACTTGACTGACCTAGTAGTACAGTAGATGAACAAGGATAGAAGAGAGCAAGTCAGCTGCGAAGGAAGAAGAGCAACCCCTGTCCTCGTAAGATAAGAGAGCTTGTGTTGTGTTGATATTTGCTAGTTATTAATTGGAAGTTTTAAGCAGGAAGGAGCTACAGGATGTGGAAGACAAGTTTCTATCCTATAAAAGAAAGAAAGCAATTCATATCCTAAATTCTTTTATCGAGAGTAGTTGAAAGTAGTTGTCTGAACGTAGAGAGGGAGCGATATAATAGCACATGAATGCTTAATGACGAACTTGAAAAACAAGTAGTTCTTCCTATAGACCTATGAGCTAAAGAGCTTCTAAAAATGCGTTTTAAGAAAACCTAGGTATCAGACTACCCTACCACAGGGCTTCCTAACGTTCGATATGAGCTCTTTTTTTAGAGACCAGAACACCGTTCACAAGACTCGATAAGAAGTTGTCTAACCATGCCCAGACGGAATAAAACCCTCCGTAAACCTCACCCCTTATTGATGACTTTCCAAGTGGAAGTGGATTGTCCGAGTCTGATGCTTTCCCTGAAAGCGGTATTCTTCTTCTAGTTCTAAGCCTATGCTTTTAGTATGTGATATAAAGGATGCTTCCTAATAAAGGAGTCCTTGGTGTCGCCGTTGGTGATAGTATCCATCGAAGGATTCTCCTTAGCGAACTTCTTGCTTTAGTAAACAATAAGGGCCTTCTATTTCTATAAGTTTCTTAGTAAAGGAAGAAAAGGGGCTTGCTTTAATTTAAGATAGATATAGTCATTTGAACGTTAGCGCCCCCTGCCCCTATTTTTTTTAGTTTATAGTCATAAAGGAAAGCCCTTTGAGAACCTTACTAATAGAAAGGTGCTATGGAATTGCCCTAGAAAGCATTTTTTCTGCAAGTCATCTCGAGTTCAAATGCATCCAAGCAATTGGTATCCGATTAAAACAAAGAAAGCAACTGCATCGTAAGATGAAACTGTGTAAGAACTTCCAATCGATCTAGGAGCACGCAATGTCTATCGCTTTTACGTGGGCCCACACCACTGGTTAATGTGGTATGATCGTGTGCTGTCAAATTATAGGAAAGCGTGTCGTCCACAGTCCATATCTAATTAATGGAAAAGAGCCAAAAGTCCAACTCCATAGCTAACCTCAGAGATCGAAAATGTGATATTTACCTGCGGAGATCGGGCAACAATAAGATCCAAACCTATCCGAGAAGAGCGAGAGAGGGGCAAGTGATATTATGAGAGATCAGGAAGATGCGCCCCCAATTGGCCTGAATCAAACTATCGCTATGTGCTTAATGGAAGGCCGATCACTCGAGCTAATAATAGAGTTCAAGATCCCTCCGCACATTTCACATAGCCCAGCACGGCAAAGAAAGAGAGAAAAGAGACAGGTTTTAGGCCCATGTGTGTGATTTTCCGGCTCACTCTGATGTGAAAGTCATCTTAGAATAGGGGTTGATGTCTGAAGTGATGTAGTTTTCTTCTTCCTATCGCTAGTTCAAGGCCGTCATCCAGTCTTCATGAACTGGTCTAAGCTATCTATAGTAAGGAAAGGAACCTTTTGCCTATTAGTAGTAGTAGCTTTTCTTGTTGTTAGCTTCCATCAACACTCATAAAAGTAAGAAGGCAAGGAGAGAAGGCCTCGTTAAAGGCAAAGAAAAAAGTCAAGTGAAAGAAGCCCGCAACGAATTCAGAATGATTAGGAAGGGCCGGACCTCTCTTGACCGAAGGCCTGACTTCTCTTCTCGAGCTCATGGACTTTGTTCATGGGGGGCACTGAGCAAATCGACTATACGGAACAATCAAGCCCGAATTCCCCTAGATGGAAGAAGAATGTGGACAGATGGAACCAAAGAGGTCCCTGCTTAGCGCAGGCTACTTTTGAGCCCCAGATCAAGAAGAAGGTGTCCCTTACACCGGACCGGAATCTCCATCCCGATTAGGAACCACAATAGTGATTCTCAATGGCTGGTTGTCTTTCAGAACCTGCTTCTGTGCTGACCAAGAAGCAGAACCAAAGCGAGCAAGCAGGACCAGTACCCTTAGTTGTTCTATACCTTGCAGGAGAAAGGAAAAAGTAGCCATTCGGGTATGAAGTTGCTTGCACATTTCCCCCCAACTCACACAGCTAGGTTTCGAGAGGGCTCTATCGATCTCCGGAACAGGGGAAGAAAGGGAGGATATCCGAAAGTCTCAGAGAATAGGGATAAACTACTCAGGATATCCTGATAACTAACCCACCTCGAGCTGATTTTGAGAAACCCATTTACGCCTTTGAATGAGAGATTTGGGATATGTGGCCAAATCCTCTTCTCTCTTTCGCCCATCTACCTCGGCTGCCTTGTCTTCTTCAGTTGGAACATAACCCAGCCTATAAGTTGCCTTGTGATTCACAAAGTTTGGTGACCCCTTGCTCTTTCTTCCCCAAGCCAAGTCCAGGGAAATGTCCCATCTCTATATGAGCCACGTAATGATTTGCATAAGATAAAAAGAAAGGGGCACCCTTTCTATAGCATTAACAAACTGGAACCCGGTTAGATTAAATCCTGCATTGTCATCCTTCACCTCGAAGAAAGCTATCTCCCTGTCAGCATCTCCATGGATAGTAAGAATTCCCCCATCTCTTGGCATCTTGATCTTTTGTTGTAACGAAGAAGGAACAGCACCCAAAGGCATGGTTACATGGCCTACCCAGTAACAGATTCAAAGAAACAGGGATATCTAGTACATGGAATTCAATATTCGCAACGCAACCACTGGCCCTCACTCAACCCTCGACCACTTCGTAGCCTTTTTCTAGGTTGCGTTTGACTTCTTCAAAGATGAAAGACAACCAGAGTCTTTGCTCCCTAGATAAGTCTCATCCGATGTCGCAACCGATGCTTAAAAGATCTTCTTATATCTTCTCAGTCTTCGATCGATCATTCTCTGCTTCATAGAGGAGGGGGTTCCCAGCTAACAAGGAAGCGGGATTTAAAATAGAGGTCAATTCTAAACTGGACCGAGATGGCCTATACACCAATTTACCGGCACTATGACCCCCCTGTACCTTAAGGGGGATTGGGAGCCTGTTGTGATGGGCCTACATTCTCCCCTGCTCCGGCAGCGTTCGCCGAATCCACTCGCTGCCTTACCGAGGAGGGCCCTATGTCTTCCCTGGGATCAGTGTCTCTAAAGTGCTTTTCGTAAGCCGGTCAATGGTTGGCTAAGATCCTCTTGATGACTTCGGAAGAAAGCTTTCACTCTAGTTCTGGGGAGCTTGACGACACTTCCTTACTAACCTGTATTAGACTATTCCAGAGAAAAGGCGCAATCAGACGAGATGGGGATAAAGGAAGAAGGAAACTGGAAAGGCGGCTAGCCATCGCTCCTCTCGAACTTAGATACGTAGTGAAACGACTATACGTATCTTTTCCCTCTTTTTTCTTGGTAAGGAATTCCTTCAGGAGTTGATCCAGTGGCATCAGAGTTCCCAACTGTTCTGGTCCGTTTACGGTTATTGCTTCTGTGAACATCGTAGCTAAATAATCCCAACGTGTTACATAAGGCAGATATTGTATAATTGTTCGATTTTCCGCAATTTTTTCCATCCCTCTGTGTAAAGCAACTCCCGAACCAAATTCCTAAGGTCACATACCTGTCGCAAAAAAAGAAAATGCATATATAGTTGGAATCTCCAATAGGGCAGGCATTAATATGAAAAGGTTTACTTTCCAGCTGGGACATCATCCACAGCTAG